>NW_026613737.1:0-47680 GCF_903798145.1 Danio aesculapii | reverse complement strand
CGTTTTCCCTCACCGAGCTCCACTTGTTGCCGACAGTTGTGTATTATTTGCTGCCAGTGATGGATAACACTATTAGAGCTCTGAAAATGAGAGGAATGTGACAGAAAAGACAGGCAGTTAGTCACAGAATGTTTGGTAAGGGTGTCCGTGCAGGCCTAAAGGAAGGGCTACATGACATCACTCAAGCTAATCGATAAAGGAAAAGTGTTATGACATCACCTGTTGCCGTGGCGACGGCAGCACGCAGCTTTTATCCGCTTGGCAGGCTGAGAGGTTGTCAGACAGGGCGTTGCTTTGTTGTTCTCCTCGCCTGCACCGAGCTGGAGTTGTAGCGGCTGTCAATGTCAAACAACGACAGTGCCACTTTAGCAGACTAATACGCTCTATGATAAGCACAGACTGAGGCATTCGCTGCTTTTGAGCGCAATGAGCTTTTTCAGTTGACCTTCATGGGCCAAATTCAAGGTCAAATATATATTACAACTACATTTACACAAGATCTTGGTAATAAAACAGCAGAAATAATAGATTTAAATACCAATTATCACTATTAACTAGTAGCTTATTACCTGCCTATTATTAACATAGTGGTTGTTTATAAAATACATATTCTGCATGATCTTATTCTACATCCCTAATCCTACCTAATCCTAACCATAATAACTATTAATAAGCAGCAAATTAGCTGTTTATTAAGGATTGTTGTCCTTTTTCTCTTATGTGTATTTGTGTGTTTCAGGGCAGTGTTTGTGTGGTCAGTGCGCATGTCACCCACCTGGAGATAAACGTGTGCACGGCAAGAACTGTGAGTGTGACGACAGGCAGTGCGAGGACCTGAACGGAGATGTCTGTGGAGGTAAAACACACACACACAGCACCATAGATAAAAAATTATGTTGCTGTTGTTTCTGTTGTCTCTACTTTAGATTGAAAAATCCCTATAAAAAAACAGAAAAGGGAAAAATGCTTATTTTTTTAATCATAAATACAGTAATAACAATAGTAAACTTGTTATTTAATATATATTTTTAATAAATTTAAGATGTTACTTATTCATATGACTTAATTTTAATGCCTCTTACTGATTTTGTCAACATAGGCTCATTCTGAAAACGTAGCCCTATATACATTTCTGGAGATCTTGAACTATGTAGCCAGAAGTACGTATGGCTGCATTTAATTTTTTAAAGAACACTATGGGGCGGTGTGACGCCATTCCTTTTCGCACTTACCAGCTGACCACTTACCTCCATACGGACGGTTTTCTGGCTGTTACCAGTTTGTCCAGTTAGCTCACCATGTACATTGGTAAACTTGAAACGCAGAAAGGAGTTGACCACGATGACGTGGTTTAAATCTGGCGAAAAACGGTTCCAGAAAGCGGGTAAGACAAAAACAGAATCCAAAAAATAAAATTAAATAACAAAAAAGTTTTAAAAAGTAAATAACAGGGTGAGGATGTGGTAAAATCTGAAAACGTGGTAAAAATCAGATGAGGGCTTTTCTTTTCCTAAATTGCTTTTTAAATTTAGATGGGCAGGTCAATTTGTGCTTTTTAAAATACTATTGGTTGGGTTTAGGGAAGGGGGAGGGTGGGTCAGTCGATCGGTCAGTCAGTCAGTCATTCAGTCATTCAGTCAGTCGACAGCAGCCTCTGGTGGATTTATGAAAGAACAGCAGGTGCGAATGGCACTCGCAAGAGAAATTTGAGATCTAAGTAACATAATAGTTTTAATAACTCATTTCTAATAACTGATTTATTTTATCTTTGCCATGATGACAGCACATAATACTTGACTAGATATTTTCAAGACACTTCTATACAGTTTAAAGTGACATTTAAAGGCTTAACTAGGTTAATTAGGTTAACTAGGCAAGTTACAGTAATTAGGCAAGTCATTGTATAACGATGGTTTGTTCTGGAAACTATCGAAAAAAATCTATAGCTTAAAGGGGCTAATAATTTTGACCTTAAAATGGTTTTTAAAAAATTAAAAACTACTTTTATTCTAGCCGAAATAAAACAAGTAAGACTTTCCACAGAAGAAAAAATATTATCAGTCATACTGTGAAAATTTCCTTGCTCTGTTAAACATCATTTGGCAAATATTTACAAAAGGAAAAAAATTTCACTGTATATAGAGGTACATTTTCAGAATTATCCTGGGTTGGATTTGGTGCTCAAGAAAACATTTGTAGTATTATCAAACAGTTTTTATGCTTTCTATTTTTGTAGAAACATACATTTAACAATAGAAGAGCCAGTGGTCATTGTATATCTACTGTATAGCAGGTCAAATTTACCCATGCACATGCATGACTACTATTTGTGATATGGCTAAATGATATATTATATCACTGTTTTGTGCCACTGTCTTCACAAAATAATGTCTGGAGCTATGAAATGATTAATTTCACTCATCAAATATGATGGTGAGTTGAACCAGGATGCATCGCTCACCCATGATATCAACCCACCATCACTCATGGCGTTTAGTGTCTCTATTACATGTTTTGCATCCATAAATTGCCTTCTTTTATCCATTGTGACTAAAACTGATTACCGCTGTCTCAGTGGGTTAAAGGCATTAAATAGCAACATCAATACTAAAACATAAGCGGTCCAAAAATGACAGCCCAAAAATAAAATACAATTCGATCTACTGCTTGTAGATATAAACACGCAGTTTTGAGTTGTTAGTAAAAGTTACTGGGTAACACTTTACAATAAGGTTGTATTTGTCAATGATAGTTAATGCATTTACTAACATGTGTAAATGAATAACGATACATTAATTACTGTATTTGTTTATGTTAGTTAACGTTAGTTAATGAAAATACATTTGTTTGTTGTTTTTTCATGTTAACAAGCATGAATAAGGATTTTAAAAAGGCACTAGTAAATGCTGAATTATGATTAATAAATGTTGTACAAGCATTGCTCATGCTTTGTTCATGTTAGTGAATTCATTAACTAACAATAACAAACGAAAGCTTATTGTAAAGTGTGAACAGTTATTGAATGGAATGCATTTGAAAAACAGCCATGGATAAATGTGTAGAATCAGTGGTGGTTCTAGTGTTTGAGAAACTGCACTTTTTAAAACAAAACCCTTCATATATGATATGATATCAGCCAAAAATAATAAATAAATAATAAAAATAGTTTTTAACACCTTTTTATTGCTTAATTTCTTCCAAAACATATGTAATATCAACTTTAATACAGTTGAAGTCAGAATTATTAACCCCCCTGAATTATTAACCCCCCGTTTATTTTTTCCCCATTTTCTGTTTAACAGAGAGCAGATTTTTAAACATGTAAATAATCTTTGACTAACCTTAATAATCTTTGAATAATCTTTGATCTTTGACAGTAAATAATATTTTACTAGATGTTTTTCAAGACAGTTTTATACAGCTTAAAGTGACATTTCAAGGCAGGTTAGAGTAATTAGGCAAGTTATTGTATAACGATGGTTTGTTCTGTAGACAGTCGAAAAAAATAGCTTAAAGGGGCTGATAATTTTGACCTTAAAATGAAAAAAACTGCTTTTAGTCTAGCCGAAATAAAACAAATCAGACTTTCTCGTGGAAGAAAAAATATTATCAGACATACTGTGAAAATTTCCTTGCTCTGTTTAACATCATTTGGGAAATACTTAAAAAAGAAAACAATTTCAAAGGGGGGCTAATAAATCTGATTCCATCTGTAGTTCTACATTTTCCTGTCTGACTTAATAAAATTGCAACAAGATGCAACACAAAACTCCATCCACCCCAAATGCATGAGGTTTTTATATAATGATCATGTATACGTTTGTGGGTTTAAACATTAAGCTACGAGACTCCAGTCAACCATACAACACATCATTCAATCGACTTCAAACATCGACATATTAGCTCCTTGGCATTATGATGGAATGTAACACACACTTACAGCATCTGACACTAGGGAACTAATCATGTTATACATCAGGTTCTGCCAAGGGCAAGTAGGTTATTAATATAGAATCAGCATCAACCCTACATTAGACTCCCGTATTAGCTCTCGGAACATACACGATATTGATTGGCTCAAGACTTTCACATATGTTTACCTTTATTTAACAGTGATGAATGCTCATGAAATATAATGTCTACTCAATCACAAATGAGATGTAAGGGTGATTAATGATAACCATCCTCTAACTTACTTAATTCATGCACGTTTGCAAGCCAGTTGGGTGTATTTTACTATACTTTGTTACCTCAGTGAAAATTCAATGAAAGAAAAGGAAAACGTCATAGCTTCTTGGACTATGTTACTTCAGAAACAATTTTGCTTTACTTTTGATCTCATTATTCAAAATGTGTCTTTCTTATTATCTGAACTGTTCATTATTTTCTCATTTGAATAAAGAGACAGTCCTTGGAGAAGATTCCTCTTCTATAAGCCTGCCAGTATGATTCATTATCATTTTTAAGTTGATCCTACTTCTCTGGGAAGTTTTCAACATATAGGCAATGCGAGTTTCTATAGAGGCCAAATCTTCTCCACTTTAGTCAATTCATTTTAATTGCCGCTTTCTAAGGGTATTTGCCCTTGAATAGCAGCTTGAATCATGTAGATCACAGTATGTACTGCACTGTGAGATGAATACACCACGGGAATATTGGCACGGGAAATAATTGGCCCTTTTGCATTACTAGAATTAGTTGAAATAATAACAGACTTTATAGAATCTAATACTTTCACCAGTGGCTTGAAAACAACACTAAATAAGATGATCTTCCCGAGATCCTCCTGATGGGGTTTTTCAGGTTATATGTGAGCATGTTTGTTTCTGTGCTTATCCAGACAGTAGTGTCCACATGGCTGAGATCTACTTGCACTCCAAGGTCAAGAAGATTATTGCTTGCTATTTCTTCTCCACACTTTCAGCGCTGCTATTATGTTTTTCAGCCACATACCACACAAACACTTGACTTAAAGTGATGGTTAATCAAAAACTGCAAGTCATCATTTCAGTTTTATATTTTTAAATTCTGTGGAATATGAAGGATATTTTAAAGAATCTAGAACTGTAACTAAACTGTGAGTTGAACGCTTATTAAACAGATAAAAAAAGAAAAGAAATATCTTCTACAGTAGCAAGAAAGTCCTAAATGTTTGCAATTGTTTTATTATTATAATATTTTTCTACCCTGATTCTGTGTGAACCTAATTACAGTACTTGTGTTTGATTGTTTCTGTTTTCTACTGCTAGTGGTTCCAGATTACATTATGAAATAATAATCAGCATTGGCAGACTGGCTAGGCAATTTATCAATATAAACCCACAAACACACACTCACTGCCAAAAGAATAGAATAGAACAAAAGGAAAAGTGATGGAATTCTATTGCTAAACCAAGGTTGAGCAGACAAGGTTGAACCAGACAGAAGAACAACAGAAGAAAAGAGATTAAAACAGTAAATACAACACCAAAACAATGTTTATAGTCAAACTTTTAAAACATGCCAGGTATTTGCCAAGTGCAGTTAAGAAATCAATCGACCAGAAACATCATTTTACTTGTACTTACCGGCAGGTTGCATTTTAACTAACACAACACTAGCATAGTGTTGCACATGTGAGTAATTGTTTATACATGAAATGTTATAATGTTAAAATACACTTAAATGACACTGCAAATGAACAGAATGCACTGAGCTGGCCTTTTTATTTTAAATGTGCACAAATCACCAGCTAATTTCAGCCGAATCGAATGTTATCACTTGATTGAATGGGTTTTATGAGTGGTTAGCAGCTGATAGATATGGGCCAGTAGGGGCCTTCTGTACCTTCTAGTAGGCTCAGAAGGCTGTTTTCATCCACCCACATGGTTAATCAGCTATAGATCACATACGATGGCACTCGATGTTAAAAAGCGTACACAGTGGCCTCTGGTGGATTTGCAAAACAAAAACTGAAAAAAACGTTCCTCCTGGAACATACTTGGCACTCTCCAGAAATGTATATAGGGTTACATATTCAGATTGAGCCTGGGATAGAGAATGGCTGAAAGAAATAAAATTAGCATCCACTTTGAATGTTATCACTCGATTGAATTGGGACTATCAGTGGTCATCAGCTGATAGATATGGGCCAGTAGGGGCCCACTGGTAGGTTCAGAAGGCTGTTTTCATCCATCCACATGGTTAATCAGCTATAGATCACATACGGCCTGAAGTTAACAAGAATTATTTATATTACTTATTAAATTCCCCATTAATTGTATTTTATTAACGTCTACCCCTACCCCAACCATCACAGTAATGTAAAAACAGATCTGGATCTCAAGACTTCTCTATTAGTATAGCTGATTAACCATGTGGATGGATGATAACAGCCTTCTGAACCTACCAGTAGGCGCAGAAGGCCCCTACTGGCCCATATCTATTAGCTGATGACCACTGATAATGCCAATTCAATCGAATGATAACATTCAAAGCGGTTGCTAATGTTATGCCTTTCAGCCATTTTAAATTCTCTATCCCAGGCTCAATCTGAATATGTAACCCTATATACATTTCTGGGGAGTGCCAAGTTTGTCCTAGGAGGAACGTTTTTTTGCAGTTTTTGTTTTGCAAATCCACCAGAGGCCACTGTGTACGCTTTTTAACATCGAGTGCCATTTGCGCCTCACTGTTTCATGTAAATCCACCAGAGGCCGCTGCTGACTGACTGACTGACTGATCGACTGACTCATGCTCCTCCTTCTTTAAACCAAACCAACAGTGTTTTCAAAGGCACCGATTGACCCGAGCACCCACTTCCCTAAACCCAACAGACATTGTTTTTAAAAGCAATCCAGAAATAGAAAAGCCCTCAACTCCTTTTTTCCACATTTTTAATTTTAGCAGATTGTCACCCTGTTATTTACTGGTTTATTTTATTTTTATGTTTTTTTTTTGTTTTACCTGTTTTTTGGAACCGTTCTTCGCCGGACTCTAACCCCATCGTCGCAATCAACTCTGCTCCACACCACAAGTGCACGACATACGCAGCGAGCAACTGGACAAATTAGTAAGAGCAGAAAAGCCGTCCACATGGGGTTAAGTGGTCAGCTGGTAAACGCAAAAAGAAACAGCGGCTTACCGCCCCGGAGGGTTTGTTTTGAATACAAAATGCAGCCATACGTAGCTCTGGCTACATAATTCGCGATCTCCAGAAATGTATATAGAGCTAGGTTTCCAGAATAAGCCAATGTTGTGTAAAAAACAGCACAATTGTCCTAGTAATCAGAAAAATCATACATCAGCCACCAATCAAACTATAATCTCTCTATGACACTACAATTCAAGGAAATCCCCGGTTGAAAATGTCACGACAGAAGAGCACTTGCATTTCACCCACGGAACATGTCGGTCGGTATCTTAAGAAAGACAATCCTCCTCGTTTTGGCAGAAATCCAAATTTAATGCTCGTACTTTCTGAATGCTTATTGTGTTGTGCCACGGCTATGCCCACTGCCCTTGTGTGGAGCAGCCCTAGGAGATGTTTAAATATGTATAGGACTGGAGATGGGCTGCCCGAGTCACAGTCAGACAGATGAGTGTGTGGAAACAGCCAGCTTACACACACACACTGATGAAACCCTTCATCTCAGCTAATTGCACTGATGCTCCAGCAGGACTGAGCTGGGGTTCAAAATGAAGGACAGCCTTCAGAAATGCCTGTCATGGGATCTGTATTAACATGAAAGTGCTTTGCTGAAATGCAGAATCATCAGTATTGCAGATTGGATTTATAGACTGTTTTGCGAAGCACTTGCCGAAGAATTTAAGACTAAGCTACATTAGGTGGAAAATATCCTTCCAATGATAGGTGTGAGAAGCACCGTGAATCTGAACGTGCCCGCACTCGAATTGCATTTACAGGCGGGATAATGGGGAATCGCAGGTGCGCTTTAATTGAAAGGACTGGGGTGCCACTCACCAAAGCAATTAAATGCTCTCGTAGGCTGGCTGATTGAAGCAGTCAAGCATGGAGCTCTACCAAGAGTGCATCAAACTTCAAGCCTGTATACCTACACCCACAAAATAAAGTGGTTAGAAAGACATAATGAGAAAGAACCACACAACAGTATTGTTATTATAGGCTCCTGGATTGTTAATAATTGTGTTAAGAAAAAAATACACCGATATTAATGGAACAGCATAAAGTGTTTAAAATAAATAAATAGGAAAATGGTTTGCTTTGATTAAGAATCATTCCAATATAAATGGATGTCAGAAAATGGCTTCACAGCCTGGAGCAAAAGTACATATTTAATTGAAATGGCCACAACAGCGGCGGTTCTGTTTATTTGTTCACTTGCATAACCTCGTAAATAAGCCTTTTTCAATGTAAGTACAAGCCTATTGCACAAATGAATCCCCAAGGTGATTTGGCCCACTTTACACATCCTCTGCGACAAATATATTTCCTCCCTTTGTGGTAAATAAACTACTGAATTGAGTTTTCATTTCCCTCTAACAGTGATTTGGTATTCTATCGTGTCTGCAGCAGGAATTCCGCATATAAACAGCAATAACCGTGCACCAAATGAGATACAAAAATACCACTAATGTAAAATATATTTTCTAGGTTATTTGGTCATTTGGAGCAGGTTATTTGGTTAAAACATCATTCAAAGCAACAAGAAAAATGTTCGTATGTATGTGTGTGTGTTTATACTGTACCTTGGGGTTAAACCCTTAATTATAGCAATATCAAAAAATCTTTACCTTTGTGGGACCAATTTTTTGGTCCCCATGAGAATAAAACACACAGAATGAAGTATGAAAATGTAAACATGGAGAATGTACCCTGAGAATGATCATTCTCAGGGGACATTCTCTATTTTTAAAGGGTACATTCTCCATTTTTACATTTTCATACTTCATTTTGTGTGTTTTATTCTCATGGGGACCAAAACTGTTTTATTTACTGTACTGTTTTGCCAATATTGTGATCGTTCTCAGGGTACATTCTTCATTTTTACACCCTCGAGGGTGGGTTTAGGGGTATTGGGGCAGTTGTGGAATTAAGCAGGGATAATACAGGCGATCATAATATTGGCAATACAGTACAGTTTGTACAGTATTCAGGGTGTCCGTTGGGTCTTAAAAGGTTTTAGAAGTTGATAAATCAATATAGAGAAATTTAAGGCCCTTAATATGTATTAAAAAGCCTTTAATGCTATTTTTGCAAGGTATTAAATTTTATAGTATTTTTGATTATGCAATGTATGGTTGTATGTCAAAGTTTGCCTGAATTAAATCTGCGAATATCAGGATGCTGTGTAGTTGATCAAATCAATGAAATCCTTCTAGATTTGACATCATGCTGCTTTGTTTACTGCAGTAACTAAAGCAACACATATATTTCTATTCATTTCTATTCATAGATTTTTATTTAGTATATGAATAATGTTTTAGTCTTGGATCAGTTTCTTGCATTAATATTTAGTAAATAAACTGTAAGTTAAAATCTCGCCAGTGTTTCTGGTTAAACCTAAAGTGGTTTTAAGGTCTTATAATGTATGGAAAGAGTCTTAAAAAAGGTCTTAAAAGGTATTGAATTTCACTCTCTGATTCCTGTATATACTCTGGTATTAAAGTCCTTACATCCACATAAAGATAGCTGCACAAGTGAGTGAGAGAAAATATGTGTGTGTGTTAGTCTTTTATATCTCTCAGACATGCCTGGAAGATATTTGATATTTAGAAAACAAACATACTGAGCACTGAAGAGACTGTTCTAACATATTGTGTCTGTCTTTTCATTTTGAGGGACGTCCTTTTGTTTGGTTTTAATATCGAGAGCACATTTCTGTCAAGCCAGATGTAGTCTAGGGGAATCCCTCTTTTTTTCCTTTAGCAGCACTGTTCCAAAAAAAAAGGCATTTGGAGGAGGAGCTGTTCTGTAGCTCAGTGTACATCTTACAGTGAGTCACCAACTGTTCTTTAAAGATTAAGAGAAAAACACAGTTCAGCTTCAGGGAACATTTCATTCCTTACAGCCTATGTGGGGAGAAAAAAACGCCCATGCACAGATCACCCGAAGTGGCACTCTTGTAAATGCCAAATGACCAGGTCTATGAGTGACGAGGACATTTAAAATGAAAACTTTATAAACTTATAGGTCAAAAACAAACTGAACGGAAGTGTACAAACACACACTAGGGGTTTCAGCTCATTTCAAGCATGCAGTGGTTACAAAACACAGTATTCTCCCAAGAGTAAAAGGGTTGCCTTTAATGCCATTAACTAAAATTAAATGGTTGTAGTAGCAATACAGGACGAAAAGGAACATGCTTTTTTTAAATGAATGCAGGCATAAAAACTTGTCTACTCCTCTCAGCTACATAAAAGCTACAGTTTTACATGCGATAACACATTTGAAAAAATATATTAGTGTAATGATGTTCTGAATGATGACACTAAGATACTACTGCAAGAATAATACACAGTAAACACAAAGTTCATACTGAGTAAACGCAATTTCAAGCCTGTTTTTCTTTCCAGTGCCAAACAAAGTCTAAATGTTATGTCTTTGAGTGCTAGTCGAGTTCATGAACAGGACATACTATAAGATAGTATAGTGTCCAATGCATGCCTACTTCGGAATCTTGCTGGAAATACTTTCAGTTACTGGAAATACTTTAGTTTTGCATATTATCATTATAATATACACACAGTAACTGTTTTGTATCATTATACTATAATACTACAGATCACATACTGTATTCATCTATGATGAATATAGAAGCCACTTTCATCTTAAGGAATATAAGTGAACAAAGTGGTCTTGAGTCTTTCATAATTATCTTTAGACGTCTATTAGACATCTTTAAAAAAAACAAATGCTTGCTGGGTAAAGAGCAGCTTCATCACTGATGACAGAGCACGTCTGCAAGCTTTATTTCATGAAATGGTTTTAAAGCAGATATGGTAACACTTTAGTATAGGGATCAATTTTCCCGATTAAGTTGCTTATTAGCTTGCCTATTATTAGCATACTAGCTGTGTATTAGTATTTAAAAAGTACATATTACGCTTCATCATATTTTACCGAATACCCAAAGTAAACTGCCACCTTACTATTAATAGTACAAGCATCAAATTATAAGTTTATTAAGACAAAAGTTATAGTTAATGGTTTGTTAATACCAAGGGTAACACTTTATTTTGATGGTCCATTTGAGTATTAGAAGACTGTCTGCTTATTATCTGTTGATACTGCAGCTAAACAGACATTTAACTGACTATAACTGACTTTGCATTAACTGACTTTGCAAGTACAATTCAACTTACACTAACCCTAACCCCAACCTAACAGTCTACTTATAATCTAATGAGAATTAGTTGGCATGTAGATGCAATGCAGCTTAAATTCAACAAACAGACCATCAAAATAAAGTGACCACACCAAGAATTGAACAATAAAATGTGGTTGTAAAAATCACTTCATCCAGCATCGTTTGAGGTTTTTTTGGTTTTTGGTTTTTGTATTATAAAGTATCAAATGACTCAGTACTGTCTGAATAAATCAAACCTCCACAGTAATTCTGATATTTTCAAACCCATTGGACCAAAAACATCAATTGTAATAGATTAACTCAGGAATTGCTAGTGAATTGCTGACAGAACACATTTGGTACTACACATTTGGACCTATTTTGCCTCTTTTTACAAGATGTAAAATAATTCTCTGAAGTCCCTAGTTTGTGTATGTGGAGTTTCAGCTCAAAACACCCTACAAATAATGTTTTATAACTCTTCGAAACTACTCCTTATAAGCTTTGATCATTCAAAGCTCAATGATCAACTGTGCCATTTTGGTGACTGTCACTTTAAATTCAAATGAGATTGTGGTCCCAGCTCTATTTTCAAAAGAGGGTGGAGTTACAAATGCCTATGTGTCAGCATAGTGACAGAGCAAAAAAGAAGACGAACATCCTATGCTAACAAAGGGAGGATGACAATCAAAGTGTTCTGCAGACTGTGGTTATGAAGTGTGATTATGAAAATAAAATTAATAAATGTCTACCATTAGAAGCTGGATATATTCACTAACTGTTGTAATTTTTGCATAATAGGTACCGTTTAAATATCACCATGGAATATTTTAAGGTTGGTATTTCGTAAACTCCATCATCAGAGAAGGATGTATGAGTAGAGTTTTACTTGGAAATTTTAATTGGTATTGTACTGGGGATTATTCTCCCCGTAGAAGGTTGGTACCTCACCAGGCTGGATCTCTATCAAACTGAATGGCTTGTAATCTATTTATCAATATTAAAAACAAGATCTATACAGTAGAGGACAGTATATTTCATCGCAAACAAAGTAGACACAATTTAAGCAGTTAGCTTGTTACGAATGCTGTAACACTGTCTTCCCCAACATGATCTGAGAGGCTAACGAATGGTTCATCCCAAGGGCTTCATAAGTGATAAGAGTCATACAACACAACACTATTAGCCAGTCTAGAAACTAATCCCTGTCTGTTTGAACCAATTATATTTGCCTGGATCAATCAGGCCGTTGCTTTGTTTTGGCAGATACAAATTGTGGTTTTCTTTGGTATGGGGAAAAGTGATTGTGTGTGCGTGTGTGTGCGTGTCTCCCCCAGGCCATGGCTTCTGCTCGTGTGGCCGCTGTATCTGCAGTGATGGATGGTTTGGGAAGCACTGCCAGTTCCCCCGCAGCTGTGACATGACGGACGAGCAGAGCAAGAGCCTGTGCGAGACGGCCGACGGCGTCATGTGCTCTGGAAAAGGTAAGAGCGACGAGGCTTGCAGCGGCACCTTTACATCTAACATTTGTCAGTCATCCCTGAAAGTGGGTTCCCTCATTTGTTTGGTGGGCGAACAAACTGAGCTATTAAATCAATTTCCCCACATATGCTTTTCTAATAAGCTAGATAGCCAACACAACTATTTCTACCAAATCAATTCTGTTATTTGGGAAGGGGTTTCCGCCATATTTGACAGAGATAGAAATTAGTGGTGTGAGAGAAAGGGAATGAGATTGCATCTCCATAGGAGCTGTGACATAGTGGTAAGAATACACGCTGGGTCCAAGTCTGGCTTTCATCACGTTCAGACACCTTATGCTGCCTTCATGTGCGATCAAAAATTTCCTACTTCCCACTTACAAAGTTGTGATCACGAGCTTGTTGCGTTTAAGTGCTTTGTTGTTGGAAAAATAGGACACTTTCAGGTTTATTATTGCATTCAATTAAGAGAACATTCAAGCATTTCTGGTTAGGAAACTCATATTTACAATCTTTATGATATCAGGAGAGTGCAGGCAGCATAAATCACATCAATATAACAAAAATGTTTCATTTAGTGGACCAAAAATAAGTATAATAATTAAATATGAACTAAATGTAACACTTTAGTAAGGGGATCTATGTCAATCAGTAGTCGTTGATTAAAGCCATTAGTCTACTAATCACCTGTTTATTAAATTCATTTAGTTAGGCCTACTTAAGTAAATATGGGAAAGTAGTTTGGGTTTAATGGCTGAGAAAGAATGTCATTTGTCACATTGTTTTATTTTGTCCAGAAATACTATAGCAATAAGCATTACAATTTAATATTCAATTCAAGAACTTGCACACCAACAAATGATATGATTATGAATGTGTAGGGAAAATAACAGCATGGTGCTTTCTGTTAATCAAATAAGAGATAACTTTCAGACAAATTAACTGAAAATGCAGCCTGAAGGATGAGCCATAAATGAAACACAGAATGAAAAAGAGAGGTTTTGTAGTTAAGATGACCAGCAAGAGTCACTACTGTACTGTAGCTGGGCTAACCACCCCCACTCCCATCTGGGTCACGGCACTAATATAATCCTTCTAGATCTACTCGACACTCTGAGAGGGAAACAAACAGGTAATTCATGAATGGGAGGCAGAAGGACTAACAAGGATGCTAAAGACTGTGGGTGTCTGTTGCTAATGGGTCTCTTGAGATCAGGGCAGTGAAGTTTATTTGCACAGTGGTCACTAGCCTCTGTTACAGTACATAACTTTAACACTGTAAATTAATTAGAACTAAAATCTCCTACAAGTGCAAGAAATCCGAGTGCGTCTAGAGCATGTGCATTCAGAAAAACCAACCATTATCGTGGCTTTTCTGTAAAGTCAAGCAGAAACTGGAAAAAATGTTTGCTGACTGTCTGACAGAAACCTTAACATATAATTTGCTCTTCCAAACGGTGCACCTGCTCTCGACAAACACACAATTCAGAAAGCAGGGCTTTAGGCTGTAGGCTTTAATAAGAGGCCACTTTCTCTATTTGTATGTGACCTGTCAGCATCCTAGCAAAAAACAATAAAGCTTTGCCAATTTTCACACGACACATGGTCCTCTGAGCATTCATCTTCGGTCTTTGAGCATGTAAAGTGACACAGTAATATGCATTATATATTGTGGTTGCTGGAGCTGATAACTGAACGCTGTTTGTTTGTTGTTGCCTGGCTGTTGAAAATATGAAATTCCTCTAAGATCTGGTTTCACTTGGTCTACTCAATAATTTTCTCAAATTAATCCTTGGAAATCAGCAGGGGAGTTGTTCTGCTTGTCATAACAATGTCAGCATTATTAAGACCGAAACATGGGAAGAATTAAATGGATTTTTGCATGGTAAAGATTCATGGGTAAGTGAATATGTGGGTGCTTGTTGTGCCTCCCAGCAGAATGCTGTGGTAAATAGCAAGGGATGTACTGTCTGATGACTGTCTGCCTACACTTTGATTGAAAAGACTGACTTACAGTATAAATAACGGTCTTTAAAAGCTCTGTAACGTTCACCATATCATGCATGGTATAGAATCAGCTGTAACAGACAGACAGGTTTCATTAATTGTCAATAAGAACTCTTAGTTAAGGACGGGAAAATTACGGAAAATTTACTCACCATTTACTCATCTTCAGGTGGTTCCAAACCTTTATGAGTTTCCCTCTTCTGTCGAACACAAAAGAAGATATTTCGAAGAATGTTTGTAACCTGTAACCTGTAAAAACAAAAACTATGGAAGTCAATGGTTACAGGTTTCCAACATTTTTCAAAATAGCTTATTTTTTGGGTTTTTTATACACAAAAAGACAGTCAATGGGCTCTATGCACAGCTAGAGTTTTAAAGCCAATGATAAACTTCCGGTGCAAGCGTAATGTGACTATTTTTAATTTCACAAGGTTGTTTTTACAGCATCGATGTTGTAATGTAATTACAATACATTCAGTTAGACTTAAGCATTCATTTAGTTGTTCAAGCGTAAAATGAGATGAAAGACCATTGTAACCACTAGCGCCATCAGTAGCAACAGGCTAGCGCAGAAATTCCATTGAAAATAATGGGGTAAAATACATAAACTGACATATTCTAAAGACATGGCGGGTGGAAATGGAATTTAATGCAGTGCTTCTTGGCCGATCTGAGACACACTTCATATCGTATATCTAACAGGCAGTGAAGTTCACTAATTTTTTAAGAAATCAAATCTTAAACGTGACAATTTGTAATGGAAAGATGGTTCACCTGAAGCCCTTGGGCTGCCTGGCTGAAAATTAAGTCTGTGTGCATATAGCCCATCAGGTTTGTGACAAGTGAAAGGTAAATGTAAAGGATGACAGAGTAAATATTGACAGGATTTTTACTTTTGGTTGAACTATCCTTTTAATAAAGCATGCTTTGTCCAGTAATTTTGACTAATATCTTGGTTTTAATGGTTATAATGGTTTTGGGAAACACAGTGGTCAGTCCAATTTAAAAACAATTTAAAGCAAATGAAATTCTCAGATAAATGATGACTCTGTATTAGCTCTCATTTTACACAATATTTACTCTTAATAAGCCGGATTGTCCATTATGGTTGCATATTGCCACTGTAATTACTAATTATTAGCATTAGTTATTATTATATTTTAAAAATAATCAGATAATATACACTCACCGCCCACTTTAAATACACCTGTCCAACTGCTCATTAATGCAAATTTCCAATTAGCCAGTCACATGGCAGCAACTCAGTGCATTTAGACATGTAGACATGGTCAAGGCGATCTGAGAATGGCCAGACTGGCTCCATCTAATAGAAAGGCAACAGCAACTAAAATAACCGCTGGTTACAACTGAGGTATGCAGAAGAGCATCTCTGAATGCACAACACATCCAAGTTTGAGGCAGATGGCCTACAGCTGCAGAAGTCCACACCGGGTGCCACTCCTGTCAGCTAAAACAAGAAACTGAGGCTACAATTCGCACAGGCTCACTAAAATTGGACAATAGATGATTGGAAAAAACATTGTCTGGTCGTGAAACAACATAAAAGCATTGATCCATCCTGCCTTGTATCAATGGTTCAGGCTGGTGGTGATGATGTTATGGTGTGGGGGCAGTGGTGTAGTCCTAAAAAAAAGGTGGTGTACTATTACCCACCCAACCCGCCCATGCTGTTTTATCATTTTACCTGAACGTTTCAGTGAGACATCATTCAGACTTTGAAAAAAAATCACTAAATTTTCTCACAGCTGCTGTGGTCGTCAGGGGGCAGGGAATGGCGGAAAACATAAACAAAAATGCACCAATTGCAACAAATTAAGATGAAAGTTAAAAAAAAACATTTGGTATACAGTTAAGGGATGCGAATACACGTAAATTAGTGAAGTCTATTCAGCAAAACAGGTGAGTATACAGAGGGTATACGCAATTATTGATCCTCAGAAGTCATAATACCAAACAGCTAGTGGAAAAAAGTAGGCATACTGAGTATACGTGCGTATAGCCCCGACTACACCACTGGTGTGGGGGGTATTTTCTTGGCACACTTTGGACCCATTAGTACCAATTGAGCATCGTGTCAACGCCACAGCCTACCTGAGTATTGTTGCTGACCATGTCCATTCCTTTATGACCACAGTGTGCCCATCTTCTGATGGCTACTTTCATCAGGATAATGTGCCATGTCATAAAGCGCGAATCATCTCAGACTGGTTTCTCGAACATGACAGTGAGTTCACTGCAATCAAATGGCCTCCCAGTCACCAGATGTCAATCCAATAGAGCATCTTTAGGATGTGGTGGAACGGGAGATTTGCATCATGGATGTGCAGCCGACAAATCTGCAGCAACTGCGTGATGCCATCATGTCAATATGGACCAAAATCTCTGAGGAATATTTCCAGTACCTTGTTGAATCTATGCCACAAAGGATTAAGGCAGTTCTGCACTAGTAGGGTGTACCTTATAAAGTGGCTGGTGAGTGTATATATTTATTTTCCACCCTATTTTTAAATTTGGACAGTTATCTAGTACTACATAAAATGAAATGTAATAGATTACAGATCATGAATCATTCTTGAGACATAAGTCGTTTCTTCAGAAACCTTTATCATTGTTTTTTAATTCAACTGTAAAATGTAAATCAGTTGTTTTTTTTTTTTTCACAAATGAAATTGATGAAATCTATTTGTACTCATCCAAAGCTTTAAAATAATCATTGGCTTGTTTACATTGGCCTGAATTTTATTAATGGGGCCTTCTATATTATCGACAAATGCTGATTATTTCCAAATCAGCCATTTGGCTGGCCTAGCTTTTATATTGGCCTACTGACTCAGTAGGAACATAATATTGTACCTTGTAAACAACAGCTGCTTCACACATTTAGAAAAACAATTTAACCTATTTAAATTCCAATTAGGAACCATATCACGGCTTTAAGTGTTTTCTAATCACGTGAAACAGCGCAGGAGAAAAAGGGAAGACTAATAGATCTCCAATGGTTTTGTGACTGAAGGCTCGTTTGTTCTTGCAGGCTCTTGTCACTGTGGCCGCTGTATCTGCTCACCACAGGAGTGGTACGTTTCAGGGGAATTCTGCGAGTGCGACGACAGGGAGTGCGACAAACATGACGGGCTGGTTTGCACAGGTATGCGCTCCTCCAAACACCCACTCGTACTCTGACAGATCTCTTTGTGACGGATATTGAGGTTCTCTGATGTGGCAGGCGTTTGATTAGACGGCTCTGTATGACTCTTAGCCTGAGCTGTCCAATCAGTGGCCTCCTGCTGTTTTCGTCTCGTCCTGCTTTTCAATGGGAAGCTCCAGAGAGTTGAGGTTTTCCTTAAAATCCTTGAGGAGTTGACTAGTAATGAAAAGCAGAGTAAACATGCAGCATCACAAAAGCTCCGGGGCTCGAAGAGGCTTGGAAACTTGCTCGGCTTACGTGTTGGTTTAATGACTTTGTTACCAGTTGCCGTGTCCTTCAACCAATTATACAGTTCCTTGCACAAAGATGCGTGAATTCATTATGAAACAAAGCGAAAACACAATTGATAAAGAGAATGCATAACTCTGTCTGTTAAATGTCTCTGATTAGCATATTAACGATTAGGGCATATGTCATCATTTCCATATTCATAAGGATTATTAAAACGATTTTCTCTATAGAAGACATGCAAATGAAAACAATCAGCCGATTCTTTCCCTTACCTTGGGTAACAGTAACGCATGCAGCCTTTAGAAGTAGAATCATGCAAAAATGTGCCTGCCAGTTTGGAAATAATAATTTTCATGGCTTCTTCGTGAAGATATTCTCATTACACACGCAATTGATGAGCGCTGTGGAAAATTCAATGTATTAGGGAAAGCCGGGGCTTAATTTCATGCACAGCAGATGCGAATTCCAACTGTTTGGGCATTGATACAATATACAGCTCTCAAGCTTTCTTCTGAGCGAAAGCTACTGTCATATACAGCTATGTAAACAACCTCAGCTCATTTAGAATTGCAGCCGATTCTGTAGACTGAAACTGTGTAGCTGTATGTATTACATTGTGAATTCCCAAGACAGCTTTTTAAGTGGCTGTAGAAAATGTTGGACACTCTGTACAGATCAATATGGAGTCTGTGCAACATACATTGCATAAGGTACTCTTAATATAGTGTTTTCTCTTTTCTGTTTTGAGACGGTGGGGTTTTAATGGATGGCAAATGTAAAATAAATAAAAGAATAATAAAAAATGAGATTTGAGGTCATTTATTCACTTTGCACTTGTTTTTATGATGTTTTGGAACTACTGACTTGTACTCTATAGAGTATTTGGACAAGTACACTCCCTGACAAAAGTCTTGTCGTCGATCCTAGTTGTAAGAGCAACAAATACAGTAATAACTTCACTTCCAGTTGACCATTTGGAAAAGTGGCAGAAGGTAGATTTTTCCGATGAATCATTCCAGTCATCACAAATACTGCGGAAGACCTATCAGAACCTGCATGGATCCAATATTCTATGAGCAATCAGTTAAGTTTGGTGAAGGAAAAATCATGGTTTGAGGTTACATTCAGTATGGGGGCGTGGGAGAGATCTGCAGAGTGGTTGGCAACATCAACAGCATGAGGTATCAAGATATTTGTGCTGCACATTACATTACAAACCACAGGTTTGAGTTCCTGAAAGTAAAGAAGGTCAAGGTGCTCCAGGATTGGCCAGCCCAGTCACCAGACATGAACATTATCGAGCATGTCTGGAGTAAGATGAAGGAGGAGGTATTGAATGTGAATCCATCTTGGTGAACTCCGGGAGTCCTGCAAGAACGCTTTCTTTGCCATTCCAGATGACTTTATTAATAAGTTATCTGAGTCACTGCAGAGATGTATGGATGCAGTCCTCCAAGCTAATTATTTTGCCACTACACCATGACTTTATATTCTATTCTGTACATTATTTCTGTTAGGTGACAAGTCTTTTGTCTAAGCAAAGTCAGACCTTACTGTCAGACCTTAAATCATCAAAAAAATCAAGGCACGCTCATATTTTATTTTGTTAAAATAAGTGTAATCTAGAGGCCTTTGCACTTTAATCACTTCTGCACTGTAAAACCCAAAAAGTTAAAGTAGCTTAAATTATTTAAGGAAACTGATTGCAACAAACCGTTTCAGTTCAAAAACTAATCCTAATGAGTACTGTGAACTTAATCCATTTGAGTAAATGAAGAAATTTGAGCACAGTAAAACCCTATAAATGAAGATAACTCAAACCAACTGAGTACTGTAAAACCCAATAAGTTAAGGCAACTCAAACCATTTGAGGAAACTGATTGATACAAACCATTTGAGTAAAAAAAAATAAACTAATCTATGAGTACTGTTAACTTACACCATTTAAGTTTAAATGATAAGAATTAACTTTCAGTAAATTGAGTTAACTACACTCATTTCATTTGATAAAGCTGACTGATAAAGCACACTACAGTGTGATACCAAATGATCAACTAGAAGTCAAGTTATTATTTGTTTCTAAAACATATATATATATATATATATATATATATATATATATATATATATATATATATATATATATATATATATATAAAAGCATATATTGTTCTAACCACTTATTTAAAATGAGCTGAAATAACAATTCTTTCGATTTCATTGGGACAACTTATTTTTTTTTATGTTCAATCCACATAAATTTGTTAAAAGTGTCAAGTTAACTTAATCGATTTGTGTTGGGACAACATGAATGAGTTGTGTGGAACCCTGCATTTTTTAGTGTTGGATAGACGACAAGACTTTTTTTCAGGTAGTGTACTTTTTGTAATGGATGAAGCCTAATTGAGATGTGTATTAAATCATTTGCTCAGTAAGCTTCCACAGATCGTTTTTGTGTACGCCAGATAATAGTACTCAATTTACAAATGCTGAATAAAAAGGAGCAATAACACTATACAATTATTCCAGTGCTGCCACATGGACTGCATTTGAACTGAGTAGATGGGACCCTAGAGAAAGCAGCTCCAAAACTTGCATTTGTACTTGGTTTCCCTTTGCACATTCAGCCAAGGGGGTGTGAAGAGAGAAAGCATGTCGAGACTTGGAGAGTGATGATCTTGGTTTCTCAGTTCTGTCTCTCCTCTCAACTTCTGTTCCAGGGAACGGCGTGTGCAACTGTGGAAATTGTGACTGCTGGGATGGCTGGACAGGAAACGCCTGTGAAATCTGGATTGGAGAGGAATATTAACCCCTGGTGGACACTAAAAGAGTGCTTCTGTTGTCAGTCAAGCCACAGAAAGGGCCTCCACATCAGCGACAACAAGGGAAAATTGATTTTAGAAATCTGTGCAATATAACCGCATTCAATCTATATATATA
The DNA here is from genome assembly GCF_903798145.1 of Danio aesculapii. Lineage (NCBI taxonomy): Eukaryota > Metazoa > Chordata > Actinopteri > Cypriniformes > Danionidae > Danio > Danio aesculapii. The sequence continues at coordinate 26,486 of NW_026613737.1, read as the reverse complement.
TTTTTAAAGCAATGTGGTTTCAGCTCCATTGTGTGCACACAAAACAGCTGTTGGAGATGACTTATATAATCCTCTATATTTTTCAATGTAACTATATATGTGTGAACATTGTGTATAATATTGCGCACATAGAATATTGACTGACAGCTAAGCACAAGTCAAAAGAGAGGATCACAGCAAATGGTGACCCATCTAGAAAAGATAGAGCTTCACATGTGCAGTCACACGTGAAATCTGTGGATCACACGGATGTAAAATCCATGTGATAACGGGTTTTATCAGCCTGATCTCACGAGGAAACGTAACTATTTTTTACGCTTTATCAGTTTAGTGGCTAATTCAAATAGTGGCGAGTTCAGTCGTACAAAAGTATATCATTTTAAAAAGAAGGCGTGGCACCCAACCTCACCCCTAAACCCAACCTTCATTAGGGGATAAGCAAATCGTACTAAATTGTACGAATTAAATCATATTAATTTATACGAACTAGCCACTAAATCAAAAAAGTTAGGAATTGCCACATGAAAGTGCTCCAAGATCAGATGTTTCACATGTTTCATGTTGTAAAGCTTGCGCCATTTTTCTGTAAGGGAAACATACACTGAAGATCATTTCATTATTGTTCAGGTTGTTTTTCAGAGTAATTTTTGGCCCTGCTTTATGCACAGTAAGTTTCATGTGACAAATGTTGTAAACAACCTGATCCTAATAAATTTAATCTGCTCTGAGATGTCATGAGATCATGAGGAAGCTTTATTTTCTTCTTTGGAACTTAATTGCACTACTCAGTTTAACGTTGTTGTGATAACCAGCAGTGTTTTCCGGTATTTCTAATGACCTACAACCCCCAAAACTCTTTGCACCCCTCAACCTTCGCAGCAGCTGACAATAATCCAGACACTTACACACAGACACAGCTGTAGCTCATGATGGACTAATTAGTAGGACCATAAAGACACTCACATTCACATTGCAGAGTATCTTCCATGAACATCACATGAGTGGTTTTCCTTGTTTGTTTTCCCTTGTTTTGATACTTGAATTGTTACCATTTTGATTCTTTGCCGCCTAGCCTGACCTTCCGTCTGTGTTTTTACTGCGTTTACTGGATTACCCTCATGCTCCTGTTTTGCTCCTGTTTTGTACCTTTTAAGAAAACCACATGTGGAGCCGCACGTCCGTTGTCTGCGTCCGCTTCATAACAAAACATGCAAGGAACACCTCCCTAGGTGGGCGTCCAGGAGGCATCCGAAACAGATGCTCGAGCCCCCTCAGCTGTCTTCTCTCAATGTGGAGGAGCAGCGGCTATACTCTGAGCTCCTCCCGGGTGTCATAGCTCCTCACCCTATCTATAAGAGTGCGCCCTGTCCCCTTGCGAAGGAAACTCATTTCGACAGCTTGTATCTGACCCAAAGCTCATGACCAGTGCTGAATTTGTGAATTGTGAGGTCCCAGATCGGGGAACAGATCGGGGCAATGGCATGTTCCCCGAGGATTTAGAGGTGTTGCGCACAAAAGTGGATAGAGGGGGTTGGGGGGGGGGGGTGTTTGGGGGGTATAGGGGGCACTGGATGGTGGAGGGGTGTCGCAGATGAAAGAGGGTTGGGGAGTCTCGGAAGAAAGTGAAAGTGAACAGTGGACAGGGGAGGAGGGCGGTTGCAAATGGTTGCAAATAGGTAAAATGAGGTGTCGAATCAGATTTCAGTGGTGCCGGATGCGACGTGTTCCAGCACAAATTAAGCCCTGCTCATGACCATAGGTGAGAGTAGAATTGTAGATTGACCAGTAAATTGAGAGCTTTGCCTTTCGGCTCAGCTCCTTCTTTACCACAACGGACCGGTACATCGACTGCATTACTGCTGCACCAATCCGCCGGTCAATCTTCCATCCTTCCCTTACTCGTAAACAAAACCTCAAGATATTTGAACTCCTGCACATGGGGTAAGGACTTTCCTCCAACCCTTTTTCCGATGAAGCACTATAGGCTCGGACTTGGAGGAGCTAATTCTCATCGTATGCAAAATGTCACACTATTCTTGTTATTTAATGTAAATTTTAAAGAAAATATAGTGCCCAAATTCAAGGCTGACTATAGCATAAATTAGCACTAGATTAAAGACAGTTTAAAAAAAGAACCAAAACAGTCTCACCCCGGTGTCACATTTCTACATGAGTACATGAATGTATTACACACATGTGGCATTGAATGGGTTATAGAGATTTCAATACACCTTTATATAAATATTTTATTCAATATGTTGTATCTGTGTATACAACAAACACAAACTGTACAGTGCAGACAAACTCTTTGCATATATGTATGTAAAATTAGCAGAACATACCAACAGTCCATGATACACATAGCCTACAACATGCAGTTCATATATGCCACCCTCTTCCCATGCAACAGATGAAGTAACTGTCAAATCAATGTTCAAAACCAACCAACAGACAATGGAGACCTTCCTTCACCACTGAAACTCAAGAATACAGAGAAAAACACAGAAATGATCAATTGTTTGCTCGGCGATTGCTCCTCATTACAATTTAACGACGTAACGCACGACCTGAATGGAACGAAACAAACACGTTTGACGTTTGAAAGAGGAAAAACAAACAAACATACTAACAAATGCACACATACTCACTTACCAGTCACTTACAAAAATAAATTCAACCTTCGTAAAACCAGTTCACTGGTCTGCAGGGCCGCAGTAGCCCAGCATGTAGAGCTCATTGGAGTGAGTGATTTGTTTCGTGTGGAAGTGGGACACCAGCCTCGAACTGATTTCCAATATGAAGCTACTTTTCCTGTATAGTGCGGCATGTCATTCTAGCATTAAATTCGGCTTTGTACAGACAAATATTTAACTCTAACTAATGTGCTTGAACATCTCCTAATATGAAACTAGCTCAAACTCTCAATAAATTAAAATATAGGTCTTCAAATGAAGTGTACGATATATTTGTATTTAGCAGCATAGCCTCGTTCTACTTCATAACATTCTAAACTGTATTCATCATTCAAACTATGAAAACTGTTAAAGCAAGACAGGCTTCATGTCAGCTCAGCTGATAATTGGCTAATTGTTCAAATCCTAAGTAGATGTGAGTAGATGACGATTTCAAACGCAAAGTGCAATGGTCTCAATCCAGAGTATGAGAGAGCCTTATATAATCATGCCCATTCATTTGTAGCCCTACGCCTCAAACTAGCTTTAGACACTTCTAGCCGTCCCATACTTTGGTCCTTAAGAAAATGCATGCAGGTGATTAGTAATAGGTACCCCGCTCTTGTACTAAATGAACAATCGAAGTGAAGGACATCATTTGGAATCGAGACTGTTAAAAAGTCGAGACAATTGTTCTTTATGATGAACCCTAGTCACAGTGAGGACAAAAACCGCAGAGGACCGACATCCTCCAAGATGCTGATATTTGTTCGGCTGGATTCTCGTGTTTACGAACTTTGGTAACAATTGACTTCTGTGTATTTCGTTGCTACGGAATCTGTCTCTGTTCATGTGTGTGTGTGTGTGTGTGTGTGTGTATCTGGGGCTTGAGGCACCTTTAACCCAGCACAGACTGGGTACATGTTTTTGCATGCTGGGTTAGAGGTCATCACAGGCACATGATGAGCAGTACTGGACTCTGCATGCTGAGCTAGGAAAAAAACCCTCTCGTTTCAGAATTGTAATATCTGATAGTTAAAAATCTATTTATTTATTTACCACTTTTTTTTCAAGATTTTTATTTTATTTGTATACAGTGAAAACATCGTTATAGAAGCCATTTCTTGCACTGCATCAGCGCTGCAAGAACAACATGATAATACTAACCTTGCCCATGCCTCTGCTGAACAAAATGGGTGAGCAGCCAATAGTAATGGTGCCTACTTAAATTGAGCCACTTTAGCGCACAGGCCTGAAGTAGACTGTATTTCTTTACGGCTGCCACTCTCGTCACATTTAATGTGTTCACCCACCCGACCTAGCCCATAGTTCAGAGTCAGCATGTCAAAAAGGGGCCTTTACCAGAGGCCTACAAGGCCTATAGATATTCCTAGAGCCCACGCTCTAAATTAAGAGCAAAGAAAAGTGGAATCTCACCTAGTTACTGGGACTAAAATCGATCTGCACCATACTAGATAGTGATATGTACTCTATACACCTTACCCCAGTACATGCCAGCTCTTTGTGTTTGACTGCGGCGAGCATGACTAATGCACTCGCTGGCATTTGCTGTCTAAGTATACTTGCGTCCCTTCCTAGATATTACGAGAATGAGAAGACATGAGCACTGAACCTTGTAAATGAGTTTGATTCTGTTTAGGAGGCTCCGTCCCCTCGAAAGATTGACGTCTCTTGACCATCGGTGTCATGAAAGGACAATTCGTCGTTGTGTTTTGGATAACTGCAAACCAGAACGCATTGCACACTGCCCCGACAACAAATTTTGTAAGCAACTGACAAAAGGGAAAGGTTTGGAGACTCAAACTTGGGGGACACCTAGAAAGTAAGAGACACGGGAGTGTACTTGATCAAAATAAAAAAGGTGTGGACTGCAGTTCATATATGTATATCTTTACAGTATTACCCCAGTGCGTGGCTGGTGTTACTGCGCATATAGAAAATAGATCTGAAACGTACGGTCTCTGCTGCGACAGGGTTCAAGAAAAGGGTTATAACGGGTGACTGTTAGCAGGCAAAAGAACCGCCACGCAAGCGCCTGCGGTACACAATTTCATTCTCGTGGATTGTCTCGATTAGAGAAAAAACATCGGCTTTATTGTATATCAAAAGGCATTCCATATCAGTTAGGGCATTCCATGGTGAAAGTTTAGCTGGTTTATCCAGTTGCATCCTCCTACGTGCACAGCTGACCACTCTTCCGGAGCCAGTCCGTCGTCGAATTAGATCGGAACAGTCAGAGGAGTGAAGAGAGGCGGAGGGAATGGGGAGGAGAGAGCAGAGGATGCCTGGATCTGATCCACAAACATGGAGAGTCTGACAAAAGGAGCACGGCTCTCCGGGGTTGAGCATGGCCGAGCTGGGATCTGGCTATGTGGTGGGCTTGGTTTCCTTGCTGACAGGTTTGCCTCCGTTCATGACGGCCGGCTCTGTGCTTTTACTGGGAGGCACGGCAGGTTTGGGCACTGTCTCCCCCACGTCATGCAATGATGGCTCTCGGTACATAGCGACTGCAAGAAAAACATCAGAGAAGGCAAGAGTCAGCCAGGTAACCGCAGCCGCCCCATCTGTCTCGCTCATTGGAAAAGATTTGTGGGACCGGCCAAGAATTTCGGACTGAAATCGGTGAATAATTACATGCAGAAAAGTTTCTCATTTCTAAATCTGAAACTTGGCTAAAAAGACAACATTCATTAGAGTAGCTCTGACAGGACATGTGCGGGATTGTCAAAGTGCAGGCGAGCTGTCAGCAGGGCTGCATCTTTCCTTAGTTGTGATGGGAAGATTGTCTGATCTCTCGGGATGCATTTGACTAGGTTCACTGCTTCACGTCAGTTCTAACTTACTGTATTCCTAGCAGAGCTGCTGCACTAAGGGTTCCTGGCTGGTGTTGAGGTATTAGTGGAGGAAAAAAAAATGAAAACACAACAGGAAGAGAGACTGGTCTAAAATGTGGGCATCTGTACACAGCAATAAAGCATTGCACAGACAGAAAGAGGCCACACATCACTGCAAATTACACCTTAAACCGTACATAAAGCATCAATCTCATGCTAGCCAGACACATTTTACAGTGTGGCTATAAAGGAGCTGTAAGGAATATTGGGAAGGACGGGTTGTCCATCATAATGATGTGAAGGTAGGTCTTAAGTATGTGAGGCTGTGAAATAATGTTTATTGAGTTATAAATCATTATGTAATCAGTTAATGGGAATATCAGATCAAATATATCTGATGGAACCCTTGGTGAAGAGCTCATTGACAAAATAAAATGCAAATTTCACATGCTCATGATCATTGTTATTTTTTCTTAATCTGACATTTGTTAAGTCCTATGACCTGTGCTTGCCTCTTCTTACACACATTTGTAGTTTGATTCTTTCGATGTGATAACAGAAGACGTGCAGTAAAGCACACATCATTTTATTTAGCCACTTTTAAAGAAATTCCCTATATTACCTCAAAGGAAAATATCAGTCTAGACATCTTTGTCCATTCCAAAATCCTTTTAGCTGAAATTTTAACCAGAACTCAACTAATAATTGTTCATTAGAATGTTTCTCAACTGATCTGACACATAAGGTCAATGCTTTCAAAACAATTAGACTTTCAGCAAAACATTTCATTTCCACTGCATAATAAGTCATGCATTATTTTCAGGTAACACATTTAACAAATGCAAATTATATGAATATTTCTGGAATATTACTTTATTTTATGATGTGTGCTTACCCACACGTACAGAATACTGATAACAGAATATACAGAATAAGTAAAAACGGTTTCTAAAAAAAGCTAAAAAAAATAAAATAAAATAAAATAAAATTTAGGGGTATGAACCTACACTGGTCTCACAGTTCGGTTCGGTTACGATTATCATGCCATCGATTCGGTTCAATTTGATATCTCAGTGCATCACGGTGCATTGACGGTGCTTTGCATAAGCCATTTGATATTTAAATTAGCAACACAATAATTATTGTATTAAAATTCCTAACATATATAAGTTCATAACTTATATAAATATATTTGAATATAATAACTTAATAAATATATTTATATATTATTTGTAATATAATTTTGTTCTTTAATACAAGCAGTCAGATATAGGAACTGTACCTTTAATTTTAGCTGCTCAAAGAAAACACTCTTTGAATGTATCAAACAAAACTCAAGTGCATGCACGACATGAGCATTTAAAGCCAATAAACAAATGTAAATATTATCCCGCTTGCTTTTTGAGCGTTGTTGAGCGAGTTCTTAAACTCTTATGATTGATCACTGCTCAACAGAAAAGGCTGCGATTGGCTCTAATAGACAGGCACAGCTCTGGCACTGACTGACACGGAGACTGATGTTAAACGGCTGTGGCGATCAGCTGATCCATTAAAGATGGCGATGTGGTGGAGAAAACTCGCTCTGCAGACAAGCTCGTGTCTGGATCCACAAGTAATGTTATTGTTGTAAAAGCTGAAAGAGGAGATAAAACGTTACCTCACGAACACGCCACAGAGAGTGCTTTTTTTACAGTTTTTATTTTTTCCTAGCTGGGTTCGATGTAGCAAACTCACAAGCAGTGAATTGTGCTCAGTTATCTGCTTTTTAAGTAGTTGTCCAGTTAAAGTCAGAATTATTAGCCCCTGAATTATTAGTCCCCCTATTTACTTTTTCCCCAATTTCTGTTTAACGGAGAGAAGATTTTTTCAACACATTTGTAAACATAATAGTTTTAATAAATCATTTCTAATAGCTGATTTATTTTGTCTTTGCCATGATGACAGTAAATAATTTGACTAGATATTTTTCAAGACACTTCTATACAGCTTAAAGTGACATTTAAAGGCTTAACTAGGTTAACTAGGCAGGTTAGGGGAATTAGGCAAGTTATTGTATAATGATGGTTTGTTCTGTAGACTATCGAAAAAAATATAGCTGAAAGGGGCTAATAATTTTGACCTTAAAATGGTGTTTAAAAAATTAAAAACTGCTTTTATTCTAGCCGAAATAAAACAAATAAGACTTTCTCCAGAAGAAAAAATATTATCAGACATACTGAGAAAATTTCCTGAATCTGTTAAATATCATTTGAAAAATTCCAACAAATTTCAAAGGGGGCTAATAATTCTGACTTCAACTGTAAGTGATAAATGACATCAGTACATAATAACCGGTTATGATTATTACTGAACCGATACCGAATTGTTCGCGTCTGCATCGGGTGAATTGAAAAAACTATTAATTTTGACACCCCTACAAACTTTTATCAAACCTTACAGAATAAACCAAATATTAATATTTTACCTCTGTTTAACAAACACATACACTATCCAGCAAAAGCAGTAAATAATGAAAAGCTGAAAATTTTAAAGTGGTCTTTAATTTTTCCCAGAGCTGTTTACATGAAAGAATTGAATCCACATCAACTCAAGCTCTGGAAACATTATTAGAAATAATATAAGGAAACGATGGTGTAGATGTTCAATCCACACCTTGTACGGCCCCACGGGAGTAAATCACAGATGGTGACACTGGCTCTACGCTGACCACTGACATTCCTTTCTCTTCACTTGCTTTTCTTAAGACTGCAGTCAATGCAGATCTGCTCACATTAGCCTGAACTCTGTCTGGCCTCTATCAAGAGACCACGATTCACTGTCAATTAGAGTGTCTCTCATCTCATTTCAGACTGCTGTCCACTTCTTCTCTTCTCACCTCTTCTTACATCAGCTTTCCTCAACTCTTTCAATGTCCTCATCTTCTCATCCTACATTATTTCTCTCTCCTCATCTGTCTTCCTCCTCCACTCTGATCTTTATCTCTTCTCTTCTTTTTCCACCTCCTCCATCTCTCTAGTTTGTATCAAATGTTTTGAAAGCATGAACCTTGGACTGGACACTTTCTCTGTGTGTCGGTTTGCTTAAAATAAGTCGTCACTTGTATTAACCCAATGAAAAGTGTTTTTGGAAAAATGTTCCCATGTTCCCCGTTTAGAAACTTTGACCTTAGATTGAAGAAGTGTGTAAAAACCAGTTGAGGAAGAAGTGAAGAAGAAAAAAGCATCAAGCTAAAGCGTATCTCTCAGGGACTCATGCACTTCATTACCATTCTGCCAGAGTCACAGTGACCTGGATGTTAACCGTTCTCTTGAGGATTTGGGAGCATGCTTTACCTTCTAATGGCTTGGGCAGGAAGTGAGCAGCTGGTTTAGTTTTCTTCACCCGGTTCCCCTTCATGGCCTGGCCATCTTTATTCAAGCCAAGGAACCATGCTCTCCCCGACTCCTGCTGCCTATACAGCATGGATGAGTAGATCACATAGTAGTTTTCAAACACAGACTCTTTAAACTTGCATTCCGGCGTAAACAGTTCCTGCGAGAAAGAGAAGACAAAAGAGAACAAGAGTTTAACCTTAATCGTACATGCATCAAATATTACCAAAATGCATATGCTTTCAGGCATACAGAAGGGTGAAGGTTCAAGCAGTCATTTTATTAGTAGTTAGTAACATTTTTATTAGTAATATTTTACAGTTTTATTATTTTTGTGTAATTCTTTTTACACAGATGAGTTGAGTTTGCCCTGAACTCAGAACACATGATATAAGTGTGCTTTATTCCACCTAAAGGACAGGAATGATCTAATAGAAGAAAGAAAACTAAATGTTTGATCATACTCAGGTCTTGATAGCTTCTTGCTAATACCTTGGTACAATGAGAGAAGGTGTCAATAAAATATAATGGCCATTTTGGATTTTGCCTTTCACTTGTATGTCAGACCTGAATTGTCAAAACACCACTAAAACCACCTTTTTGGATGCAAAAAAAAAATGGGAAAAAAAATGTTTAATTATTTTTTTATGACACACAAAAGTTTCAAAAACAGTGTGTCAATATGATCGACACAACAAGACGTCAAAATTATTTTGTAACGTGTGAAAAATCACAGAAAAAAATCTTTGGATTAAGTGTGCAATAACCTTTATACCAAAAACAAGTAAACTGATGGGTGAAGTGTGTGGAGTGTCCACCACCAGAGAGTGTGCACTGTGAAAAACACATTCCTTTCTTACAGATGTCATTGGAAAGTTTGCAATTGCAAATATGACAGTAGCGAAGAAAGTAAAATAGTGCACATATTAACAGCCTCACTTCATAGTAAGAGAAAGGGAGAGAGAGAGAGAGTTCTATTGAAAGATATCAATTGCTGACTTACACTAAGCACACATACATCACAAATAAAACATAAAAATAGTGTACAAAACAAATCAAGTTTTTTTTTTTTTTTTACAAAGTGCTATGTTTACAATGAATTAACATCACTTATTATAAGCATCAGGCCTACACATATATTTAGAGTGAAACTCAGATGAACCATGTGTGAAATGTGTCATACTGTACAAATACAGTACTTAAACATCTCTGTTATTTGATGTGAAATGCATTATAAAAATACTGCATATGTAACTGAGAGCGGCACAGGTAGTTAGGACTGTTGCCTCACAGCAAGAAGGTCGCTGATTCGAGTCCTAATCTGGTTAGGTCAGTTGGCATTTTTGTGTAGAGTAGGCATGTTCTCCCTGTGTTCGCATGGGTTTCTTCCGGGTGCTCTGGTTTTCCCCACAGTCCAAAGACATGTGGTACAGGTGAACTGAATAAGCTAAATTGGCCGTAGTGTATGTGTGTGAATGCAAGATTGTATGGGTGTTTCCCAGTGTTGGGTTGCAGCTGGAAGGACATCCGCTGCATAAAACATATGCGGTTCATTCTGCTGTAGTGACTCCTGATAAATAAGGGTCTAAGCTAAAGTTAAATGAATTAATGAATGCATGCATGCATATTCAAAATACGTCATGTTACAAGATTGAGAGATAACATGTGGTTCGCCACATTGCTATTTTAAATGCTCTGTAATTACTGTGGCACTGAAATGAAAAGACTTACATGTACTGTGTTAGCTAAATAAAAGATAAAATACAATAATGTAATAAAATGAACAGTCAAAGTAAAAGAAGCTTATAGAGGATATTTTAACAGCCTTAATTAAGTTAAAAATGACTGAAGGAAATATCAATTTCAATAGATTATAGGAAGTAATACGCTTAATTTTTTGTTGTTCCTCTACTCAGTAGATCTTAAAAAAAGGAGAGAAAAAAGAAAAGAAAAAATGTATCAGCAAGAACCCAAACTAAAAATATCTGAAACTTTTTTGTATCGATTCAAATCTTGAATCTGAACATCTTGCATCTTGAAACAGTGAATGTGTATGTGGAGTTTCGGTTTGTTTAATTAATTCGAAATAACAAACCTCAACAAGACGACAGAGACTTTACATGTTTGTGCAGATTTAAATTATTGTACATTTTCTAGTTCTCTGAATGCATGATGATATGCCTGAAGTCTAATCTGCAGGCAGACACTGCAGGTCTGTCTGCTGAAACCTGAATGAGCATACAGACAATATAATTGGCCCCAAGACAAAATGTGATATTCGCTCATGACAAATTAATCTCTACTTTCACCTTCACTCTAGGTGCCATGCTCAGTCATGCTAAGTCTATTATTTTCTTCAAATATCCATATCCAACTGCACAATCCACAATTTAGCAAGGGCATTCCAACCTCTTCTTTACTACCTTCTCAGTGCATCTGATCTACAACTCAAGAGCATTATAAAAAAAATAATAAATAAATAAATAAATAAAACAAGTTACCCAGAGCAAATTGTGGGCATACTGTACTCCCACACTTCATTTGGCTCCAAGGAATATTATTTTGCAGTTTGTTCGAAAAGTTTGAGATCATGCCAGACTGTGAATCTAGCAGGAGCGGTAAACACTATCTGTAAATATTGAATCTAAAAATAATTTCTCAAAATGAGAAGTTCAAAGGAACATGTTTTTCTCAAGAGAGAGAAAATAAAGCCACAAATCTGATTAAAATGCCCCATATTTTCCTAAAAATCTCACCCCTGCTTGTGGAGAACACAGACCTCCATTAGATGCATTAAAATTAAATGTTATGCATTTAATCTGCTGAACAACATATAGAATATATCATGGTTTCTGCTACATTCATTCTTCCATGGTGGGGCGCCACACCAAAATTAATTCCCGCCACAGCTACATTACAGCTTCTCATTTAAAACCTTCAGTTGTTATATTCACACCAAAACATATTAAAATGTAAGTGAATTATAACTAGGACTGGGCGATACTGAAAAAAAATGATCACGATATCATGTTTCATATCATTCAATAATGATAATTTTTGAATGTTTTTTAACAATACATTTAGGAATATTAGTTTAAGATTTGAGATACCACAGATGCTTTGATGTCTTTACATATTGACAATACAAGCATGGGGCTGGAAACACAGAGACAATTGGCTCTGGAAAGCATCATCATTTATTTTAACTTACCAACATTACTAAAGCAAATAGTTTTAATAGTCAAAAACAAAAATATTTCAACAAAAAAATCTCATCTCTTCATAATAAAATAAACATAAGTGTTAGAGAATCTTAAACTTGATAAATAAAATGTTACCAAGTGTGTGCAATGATAACGTGTTAATTAATAATGATACAGTAAACCTCAAACTCTGTCAACAAAAGAAATTATCATAATCAAATATGAGCTTTCAAGTCAAGGAACCAGCCCTCATTATTCAAATACATATTGCAACATTACAAATGTGAAGTTGAATGACTACATTACCCCCTATGCTAAAAAATCTTTCAGATGGGGAGCTAATGGCTGGGCTGCACAAGAAAAGAAACCAAAAAGCCACTCTGGCGACATCCTTACATCCTTTTTTATTTACAATCTCCTCACTGCTGCTACACATCACTCCTTTACGCATATGTTGTTATTCTAACCTGAAGTGACAAGCACGAGCACATGATTTCCATCAGCATTTTCTATGGCTTCTCTCGTAACTGGGCGACCATGAACCATTTTCTCAAAGGATGACAAACGGACAAACCATTGCTGCAGCTCCGATGCAAGTTTATGGAGAAAAGTAAAAAGCACTGCAGTGTTTGGGTGTTCTGTGCTTGTCTGAGGTAATTAGTCTGCCGTTACTGAAATGTGTATATTCCCTACAAAGTGTGAAGCAGATTGGTCAGTTCTACTTAAATGAATCGTGGTGTGCTCGCATTCAGAAATGTTCAGATGTTTTTTGACTAGGTGTTGCTGGAAAATAGTTCCACGTCGTGCAAGTCACACGCCTCCATTGGAAATAGCTAAACTTATTGGCATTCCTTCCAAGGCGCACATTTAGCAGCCACATTGTAATGAAACTATAGCCTTCACACCAAACTTTTTTTATCGTTATTGACAATGGTGTTTTGTCAATAAATATCAATACTGATTTTATTGCCTAGACCTAATTATAACAGAGCAAACTTTTCTGTAATGTAGTAGTGCTGTGCGTTATTGCTTTAACCCTTTAGGGCTACATGCTGACTGACTGACAAGGCTGCATAATGCATGAGGCCAGCAAACACGACATAGCTTTCAGTTATTATGAACAGTTTCCATAAGTATACTTTATTTAAAGATAAAAGTCTATGGTTCTGCATACAATTACTTTATCTTGCTGGAGTTTATGGCCATTTTACTTTACTTCAGGATGCATCAATGCCGTTCTGTAGGTCTATTGGAGACATTCATAAATATTCCTAGCAAATATAATAAATGTTGGAGACATACTCGTCACATAAACGTACTAAATCGCACTTCAGCAGCATTTATATGAGAGAGCACAAAAAAATCTGCACTTGAGGTGCATATACTGTAATTGAGCACGTGCAAGAAGTTTTGTGCACTAACAGAGAAAATTAGTGCGCAAGCAAAGAGATTTGTATGCCCGTATTAGTATAGTATATTGCGATTTTATTTCGTAATACTGTGCTCACGACATTTGTTATTGAAAAAACACCATATTTAATTGGAAGATCTGTGAAAAAAGGCCTGTCACCACAGCTAGACAAAATCCTAGAGGAAACACTGTATATAATCAATAATATATTTAAAACAGCCATTTCATTTACATAAAGTCATATTAAAGACATTTAGCAATGTCAGTTAAAGATTTAAAAATATTGCTGTGTACGATCTTCTTCTAAATGACTTCATTTAGCTAGTGAAAGCAATTCATCTGCTCTGTATGACCCGTTATTTGGTGCCATCTGTAAACACTGTATGTTGCATTACCCTGCAAATTATTGCATCGATTAAAGCTTCCAGGCATGTTCTGTCAATTCAATAACTCCACCACTTCAATAATCCCAGGAGGCACTTGTCTCTATTGGTAAACACCAGCAAAACTATCATTTGGAAATCTACAAGTTCCATTAACACCCATCATTAAGCTGCACATTAAAAACCTCACATCTGAATAAGAAGCAGGATCTAAACATGAGTCTCCTCGAAAAGTCTCTTCTAACTGGCAAATGAGTCAGATTTTACAGTAAAGCAGTTTCTAATTACTTCCTTTTGAAATTAACAAGACTTTATATCTCATACATTTTAAAAGGTCATCACAAATAGATGTCTTCATAATATATTATAATGAAAGTTGAACCTACTTCCTCAGTGAGTCTTATTAAAAGTTATTAATACGCATTATTAGAATTGCTCTTTAAAATCATACAGCTACAGGTGCTACATCTATAAGCCACATTACTTCATTTTCAGCTAAAATAAAGGAATTTCCACAGACCTCGTCCTGCCTGCTATATCTGTTAAATGGTTTCTTGTTGACTCCAGACAAGGTTTTTGGTTAGAAAAGGAGTGGAGACAGGAACTAAGTGGCATGTTAGTCAGATGCAATGGCAGAATAAATGGGATGAAATTGCATTATGTAAGGGAGTTGAACTCGGATGTGTTTTGGAGGGCTCTCTTGCACCCTTGATTAAACACTAACAGCTGACTTCATTGACTGAATGCTAACCAAGTGCTTTAACACAAACCAGATCCTACCAGCTGATGATTTCCAGCACTGAATGTAGAAAGCCTTCCCAAATATATTTGCCTATAAGCATAGGTAAACGTTCAGCTGTTGAGATTTTTTTATAAGCTACTATTGTTGGTTCACACTCGTGAGCAGAGTTTGACTTGAATTCAGAATGCACAGAAGGTTACGTAACCAAGAGCCAGGCTCGAAAAAAAAAAGTGAAACAAGTTGTGACCCAGAAGTAAGATTTTAGGAAAAGAAATACTCTTGTGTCCAACACTGAAAACTCAGTCCAACAATTTAACAGCGTATATATATTTCTAAATGCATGAAATATGTGTTAGACCACTCCTTTCAATATTTTCCTATACCCTTAGAATGTCACAATCAAACTGTTTAATAAAAAAAAAATCAAGATTTTTTTAGGAAAATGTATAAGCTTCATAATACATTGTTAAATAATGTAAACAATTCATTCATTTTGTCAAAAATAAGCACATTTCTACAGCCAGAAGTTCTACCATTATTTTTTAAGAGAGTGTCATTACGATCAAAGAATGAATTATCAATAACTTAATGATTTTCATGAACTAAATTAAAGTAAAAAGTGAAAATGTTTATTTGTAGTAATAATTACACTGTTTTGAAGATGTCTTTGAGATTTTCTTTCATCTCCGCAACTTTTCAACTTCTCTTTTGAAAGGTATTATTGTGGTGGAGAGAACGCACAACGTCTCTGTTTCAGAAAGCCTTTTCTTAAAACAAAGGCCCGGCCTCCTTTGATGTCACTCAGAAGTCTTGAGGATGATAAAACCCTAAACTGACTGACAAATATTAATATTGAAAGTATAAATGAAATAGTTTCACACAGGAAGAAACTAAATACAAAAAAAAAAAAAATTATGGGTCTAATTTGATTATTTTCTTACATTCAAAAAGACTTTGAATGAGAAAGACGTGCAGATGATTTGACATCCTTCAATTATCCTTCTGTCCGAGATCACCTCAACCCCTGTGAATAAAACCAATACCCCACTTATCTCTCCCACCTCACCACACAATAGAAATGCACGTATTAGCTGACATGTCACCCAAATCTGGAACTTTATACTAATCATGCACCGGCCCACACATAAAATTTTATCTGGTATATATATCCGCACCCGACCTGGACTCGATCGTCACTTTAATAATTCTAATTCTTTGTTTTAAGAATGATGATAGATCAGTATGGATCGTTCCTTATTAACAGTGGATTCAGTGAGCTAATCTGCGCATCTCTGATAGTAATATAAGCTAAGCTTTTCCTTATCAGTGGCAGCCTGTTGCTTTGCCCTGTCACAAACTTGTTTGGTGATGGGGTATGTTAGCATCAGCATCAACTGTTCTGTTCTTGGCAACGATGTTTATTAGTCTTTGGGCCACTTGGAAAAATTCCTTGCCCTAGACAACATCAAAGGGGCGTATATTAAGGTAGCACACGTCCACACATGAGACTAGACTTAACTTCCAGTGGTATTTTTTTGGGTAACACTTTATTTTGATGGTCCATTTGAGTATTAATAGACTGTCTGTTTAATATCTGCTGATACTGCTCCATCAACAGACTGACTATAAGAAACTTTGCAAGTACATCTCAACTTACATTATCCCTAACCAGTTTACTTATAATCTAATGAGAAGTAGTTGCAATGTAAATTAAATTCCACAAACGGACCATCAAAATAAAGTGACTTTTTTGCTGTCCCAAAAAATGTATGAACTTAAAGTGCTTGTCTGACTTTGACTTGGCCTTTCGATTTAGCACACACATGATTTTTTATATTTGAGGTACCAGTCTTGTGGCATTCATATACATACTGTGCTTCAGAGCCGTTGCATTTTACATACCCAGCACTTGATTCATCCTCGTTAACCACTTCGCTAAAACGCTCCCACACCACACTTTCTATCCTTCCTTTTCTTTTGTTTTAGTTGTCCCTTTTTAAGTTTCTCTCTGATCTGTTTCACCTACATTTCTGCTTTAACAAATGGACCTTCACCACGTGTGTATTTTTTAAAAATTAGTGTGCAACTTAGTGCCCGTTTGCCTGATGAAAAATGCATTAAAAACACAAATGTATTTTACAAATATGTTTAAAAAATACAAACCAAAAATCATTAATAATTAATCTCATCCACCTGCAACCCACCCACAACAGGCCGTAGCCAGCCTATTAAAAGGGGTGGTTCTTTTTTCTCAAAAAGTGGAGCTTTTTGCAATTATTGGAGGTTTGAATACTGCATTTTAGCGACATTTTAAGCACTAATTTGTGCTGGATTAGCTTGTCGGATGGTTATCATTAACACACTTTTTGATTTTTGATACTTCCTACATTTTTGTTAAAGTGCTAATCATACTATTTTTTGTTTACAAAATGTATCTTTATTTACAAGTTGTGACAGTTTTATATATAATATAATTATATTAGAATTTTAGAAATATGAAAAAATACTTATTTTTAAAGGCTAATTTATTATCATCACCACATAAAAAACAAAAACAAACAAAGAAACAAACAAACAAATAAATTGGAAATCTGGTGACACTTTTATTAAATAAAAAACTGTAGCCTATATGCAAATACCAAACTGGCCAGCTCATTTCCACAGTCAGAATTTGTCTATTTAAATAATAAATGGCTTCTTTTCATTGATTCATTCATTCAGTTTTTTTTCGACTTAGTCCCTTTATTAATTTGGGGTCACCACAGCGGAATGAACCGCCAAATCATCCAGCATATGTTTTACGCAGAGGATGCCATTCCAGCGGCAACCCATCTCTGGGAAACATCATTCACACTCATACACTACGGACAATTTAGCCTACCCAATTTACCTGTACCACATGTCTTTGGACTGTGGGGGAAACCGGAGCACCAGTGTAAAATAATTTAATAAATAAAATAAATTGCACACAGGTGAGTGGGCTTGACAAACCACCTGAAGAAACACTCTCTCTCTCTCTCTCTCTCAAAAAAACTTCCCCCTACTTACTCTATTATTAAATTCTGAATCACTAAATACCTCCTTAATTGTAAGTCGCTTTGGACAAAGGCGTCTGCTAAATGACTAAATGTAATGTAAATAATGTGGACTCAAATTCAAATAAATCTGTATTCTCTCTTAACCTGTTGTTTAATTTGTGGTGTTTGTCTATCTCCACCTGTTGTGTTGATCACAATCAGACTTTAGATGCACAAGAGTGATTCTGATTGTAACAGCTAATTGGTTTGAAAGGTTACTGATTGGTTATTTATGGTGAAGGCATATTTCCTTCCATCATTAGCATTTCCATTCTGATGCTGATCAATTTACAATTATCAGAGGAACATTATACATCAGCTTGCTCTAGCAGCCCCGAACTGATTCCACATGTTAATCCCTCAACTGAATTATACAGACAGTTAATTAAAAGCAACAATTCATTGTATCGATAGGTAAAAAAATTAACTGTTACCAATAAAAAAAAGCTTTTCAAGCAGGCTAAGCCTTCTTTGCTTGCTAAACTTGATTGCTGCCTACAAACGTCTCCCATGGGTCGGCACAAAGAGAGCCGACGGTCAATACAATAAAAGCTTTATTTAATTTTGCATCCTAGCCGACAAATTAGACAGGTGATATGTGTCACACTGTCTAACTTTGATCTCTGGCAGCAAACACCACAAGGAAGAGGCAATCCATGCTTTTAACCGTCTTCTGCCTGATGCTCTTTTCTTGACAGCTCTTCCTTTTCACAGCCTGCTATTAAAACGGCACATACCTTTCTATCGCGTAACCATGGTAACGCTTGAAAGGCTCCTGCCTAGCAATTAAGTTTTTTTCGCCCTCTTTCCTTTTTATTTTGTCGAAGAGAGACATCAGTATTTTTAGTATTGGAATATGCATGTACATGGGGTCTTTTGTTCGCGTTTCAAGAGTCACCGTGTGAGACAATGCAACATGGAAAGGGTTGATGATCTCAGTAGGAGCATGTTGAGAAGTTAATTACTTTCACATAATTACAAGACCGTAAGTAAAAACTTAAATATAGCTCCTGTGGCATTTCACCGGGAACAGCGGATCTCCTACAAATGTACAAATCTTAAATGATTGCAAAAAAGGTTCAATCGAAAAAGATACGGAAGGATTTCACACTGATAAAAAGCAGCTTGGAGGAAACAGCTCATCTGCTGCATCTGTGTTTCACCCTTTACATTCATTCTGCTTTGAATGTGTGGCCGTAATTGACCTTGGCCAGTGGCAGAAAGGGCAGTTTACTTCAGACACAGATAATCAACCCATCCCTCTCTGAGATCAGACAGAGAGACAGTGGGGAGGAGAGAGCGAGAGCGAAGAAGTGAGAGAAAAGAAAGGTTAAGGGAGGCTGGGCTGAAGGAGGAATACGAAAAAAATAGGCAGGGGGAGACAGAGCACGGGAAAGCGAGGGAGACGTGTGAGAACGTGCCAGACTGGGCTCCCTCGTGCTGGCCTGACAAATAATTTCTCTTTAACAGAGAAAGATTGGAAATTGTTTAAGGTTAACGTTTGAATCAAGTCTATTAATCTTGAAGTAACTGAGCCTCCCTCGTATCTTTGTTCATGATGAAACATCAAAAGCGAGATGAACAATGCAAGCTTCTTTGAATGTCCTCAACAAAACAGAGAGCGAGCTGTTAAATATGGATGGTACATAAATATGTATTGTATCGGCAGGCTCTGATGAGCCTCTTGGCAGCATGTGACATGGATGTCTTTTGACTCGACATGAAGACGGATACAATTCTAAGCATAATTGAGTACAACCATTATCCATTTCTCAGTGAGTATAGGCAATGTATTTTTGTGTATTTAAACAAAACAGATTCATTAAACAGATATATTTATTAAAATAGTATTTTAGTCACCAAATATTTAGAAATTAAAAGAGAATACAATTAAATTCAAGCAAAATATTGCAAAAACAAATTAATAAATAAATTTACAACCCCACAAAATTTCAACAAAATTTTAAAAAATTGTTTCTCTTGATTTTTCCTCTTTTTTAAATGTGTATTTAATATTTTTCTATAACATATAAATTTGCATGTACTAGTTTTTGGACCGTTATCGTAAGTTATTTTGGTAGATTTGGCTTCAGTACTGACTAATCTAATGTACTGTATAGGCGAATTACCAGGAGCACTAGCATTTACAGCGAGGGAATGACATCCGATGCGATACAGAGTTTGTTGTTCTATTAGAGATAAGTTACATTGATTACATATTATATATATTATTTACATAATGCTTTCAGCGTATTAGAACAGCTTGTCACCCAGTGATAAGCACAGTTATTCTGCAAAATTAACGTTAAAGTGAGCGGCGTTCGTCTAACATAAATTGAGCATTTTTAATTAAGTCCTCACTCCATTCAGCTCTTCTGATTGCTGTTAGCAAAGACGTCTGCGGTTGGCATTAAAAGCAGTGTGGTGTACAGTAAAATTTAGGTTGTCTATTTTTGGACTTTCGATTTTGGCATCCTACTGCACAACTCGTGGTCTTGTGGACAAAACTGCAGTTTGTCTTTTGCAACCGGTATGCGCAGTTAAACCCGTGTGACGTCATGTGTGACATAGGTTGGTAATTCCCCTATATGCACAAATATAATATTGTATAACTTCCTATTAAAACATGAATTTAAAAGATAGATTTGTGAGGAGTGTACTTATATATGCTGGGCACTGTAGGGTTGTTGATGGTGTAATCTAAAATGCAGTCCAAACACAAGAAGAGGCATATCAGAAAAAAACTTCATGTTAAAATCCGAAATGAAGGTGTCATCTCAAGCATAGCGCTTTATGTGTTACGGTCCACTCTCTCTTTGAGTTCCCAGCATTAATTCCTGACTTAATGGTATTCATATTTGCATGTTAGTGTACTTTTGCTCGCTCTCTGGCATGATATCAAGCCTCTGGATGCATCCAAAGTGCTGCAGCAGTACTTCCACTGCGGAACGCGCCACAGATTACCAATTCAAACACATATTTTTTAAGTGCTACTATTAATCCTTTCTCTTTGTCGTTCATCTCTTTGTTGATTATAGAGTGATTTTTTCCATGATGAATAGCTAAGAGCCCATTGCCTTTTGAAGAGCAGTCTAACCACAAGCACTTAAAACTCTCCGTTCAGCCTCCCTGAAGAGAGTGACCTTTCGGCTGTGTGGTAGATTTTTAACACCAGCTCTATGAAAGGCATGGTCCCTAGATTCTGAGTGCACTTAAAGTGTCTCTGCTTTAGCTCTCCTGTGTGTTTACTCAGATACTGGGAGAAAAAAATGTGTGAAGGCCCACTGTAAATACTGTAGGTCCTAAGTTTCTTTATACACAACATGCATAAGTGGATCTTAAATCTAAAATCAATTTTAGAATAGGAAAAAACAAATCATTTTCCTGTTGAGGATATTTCTTGGTCTGCAGTATTTATGCAGTTCTTGTGTGAGAGACACATCATGCATAAAGCTCTCAAGACGGAGAGACACTGGGACTGAATGGCTGGTTGTAGTCCAGTTCACACTGGCACCGGCTGGCAGTGAGGGCTGAGAAGGACACTCTTAATGGATCAGGGTCATTCTATAAAAACAGTGCCATTTGAGTGCTATGTGTGTCTCTGATTTACTACTGATTTATTTATCAAGCAACTTGGTCATCTTATTTCATCAAATTGAACATGCACTGGGGCGACACTGTGGCGCAGTAGGTAGTGCTGTTGCCTTACATCAAGAAAGTCGCTGGTTCGAGCCTCGGCTGGGTCAGTTGGCGTTTCTGTGTGGAGTTTGCATGTTCTCCCTGGTTTCCCCCGCAGTCGAAAGACATGCGGTACAGGTGAATTGGGTAAGCTAAATTGTCCGTAGTGTATGGGTGTGAGTGAGTGTGTGTTTCGCAGAGAAGGGCATGCGCTGCGTAGAAAAACGTGCTGGATAAGTTGGTGGTTCATTCCGCTGTGGCGACCCCGGATTAATAAAGGGACTAAGCCGAAAAGAAAATGAATGAATGAATGAATGTGCATGCACTGTTTGGTGTTTATTACACAGAAGCTAAAATAAAATAGAACCATTTTGTTTTTAATGGTTTGTTTATCTTTAACATATGAATACAAACAATTCCCTTTGAAAAACATATCCACATCTACATGAAAACATCCGGATAATAAATAGGCACATAGGACAAATTACCAAAAAAAAAAAAAAGAAGTAAACAAAATTAATAAATCACACTATGTAATATTTTTATTACAGATACAAAATTCACTGTTGTGATAAATCAGATTGTCAGGGGTTGTTTTAGATGCCTAATTAAGGTCAGGGATCCAGAATGGCGGTAAAATAAAAATTTCTATTTATATATATTTTAATATACTTTTAAACCATTTGTGGCCACATTTTTAAAAATGGTTTCATGCATCTCTTGAAAGACTGGTTTTGGTTGGTTGAATCTAGAGACCTTCATGATTATTGTGAACAAAAAAATAATTTTTAGTAACATGAAAATTGCCTTTATTTGGGAGGGTTTGCCTTCAGTTTGCATCCTGAAATTAGGGGTAGGAAGTTGAAGACCCCATGTGACAGGTAAGAAATCAATTTCTTTTTTTCTTTCTTGAAATCTTTTATTTGGTTGTTTGCTTGCGTGTCATTGAGAAATAAAACATGAATAATATGTAGAAAATTACTTATTATAGGAAAATGGCAACTATGTACTGCGGCGACTATAGTTGCCGGTGGGCTTAAATGGGTTAAAAGTACTGGTATTTATTTATTTATTTATTTTTGTTGTTGCGATCTTTAGAATTTCAGCCCCTTTTTCCTGAAAAAGTTTTTGCATTTTCTGAGAATATGCATAATTTTTCCATTTTAAAAATTAATTGCTTAATCAGATGCACATTTCTTTTACAGTCTCAGTATTTCCCCACCAAGCCATTTTGTGCATAAATCACATCTAATAGACATCCAAACATAGATGTCCTGGCTAAAACAAGGCTAAATTTAGGGCTGTGTGAAAATGTAACAATATTCCAAAAATAGACTAGTCATCAAATAGACAGATTACTAGATACTGACTCTACCTGTTGTCATTCCTTTCTGTGTAGTCAAGAATTCCTGTCATTTTAAGTTTTTTCAGATGCATTAGACATTCCGATAGAACCAGATCTTATATTAATTATATTTGGAGTTTTGGATAGAATTTTTGAGACTTGTTTCATATGTGTTGATCTCTGCCAAAAATGTTTTGCTTTTTTGTTTTGGAAGAACAAAGAAGTTCCAACTCTTAAATTATGGCTGACAGAGTTAATAGGTACATTACATCTGGAAAAATTCAGTATACCCTAATGGACAAGGTTTTGTTATTTGAAAAAATTTGGTCCCCTTTTATTTGCATTCTACAAACTTGTGATTAATATGTTTACTATGCTTTTAGTACCTACTTTTACCATTGGATAGCACTGGGGGATGGTGGGTTGAGGGAATGCATGTTTATTTTTTTGTTTAAGTGGTTATTGCTTTTTATCTTTATTTTAAATGTCTAATTGATAAAATGTAAGTTTTATGTTTATATTTATAAAGCTTATTTACAAATAAATGTTTGCATACATTTCTAATAATGAAAATATTTAAACCAAAGATTTCCTGCCATTTTATACTTCTAATGACCTAGCGGCTATGAAGAATGAAGAATTCAATTCCATTGTATTAAGTACAAACATTTGCAAATGTCATGACAATAACATATTTTGTCAAGCATCAAATCAGCATATTCCTGAGGATCGGATCATGTGAGACACAATAATGGACTAGTGCCTGCTGAAAATTCATTCACAAAAAAACATTCTTATTATTTTTGCAGTCAATGTTATTTGAAATTGAAGTTTTTCACAACATTGTTGTTTCTATAAGTACTTTTAACATATAAATGCAGAATTGGGGAGCATTCTTAAAAAACCTCCAATTCTTAAAAATTCTCCAACTCAACAAGTGTGATGATGCAAAATTATAAACTTTTAATAATACAAAATATAATAATAATTTATGCACTGTAAAACCCAACAGTCAACATTATCAAATGAAATGAGTGTAGTTAACTCAAAATTTACTGAAAGTTAATTCTACACAATGAAAAGAGAACTCAGTGTTGAAGGTAATGAGTTAATTTAATACCTCATTACTTCAACTTAAAGGGAGTTAAAGGTGCTCCGTTTACTCAAATGGCTTAAGTTCACAGTACTCATTAGGATTAGCTTTTGAACTTACAGTACAGTACACTCAAAACACATTCAAAACACTCAAGGACACCTTACAATATGTCACAAGTAATAGTAGACAGGATATTACACCAGGAAATCATTAAACAATGCTGAACAGAAAAGATTTTACCAGAGATTTAAAATTGGAAACAGAGTGTGCAGGGGGTTAAACCCCTACTCTTTTTCGAAGGTCATCCTGGGATTTTTACACAGAGAGTCAGGATCTCGGTTTTAACCTCTCATCCAAAAGACAGTGCTCACTGAGCAGTATGAGTCCCCTTGACTATACTGGGGCGTTAGGACCCACACAGACTGCAGGTTGTGTACCCCCTGCTGGTCTCACTAACACCACTTCCGGCAGCAACCTAGCTTTATTAGCCCTGCTTAGCTTCAGAGGGCGACCATGTGAGAGCTAGCTGCGAGATAGTCAGGTGCCAGATTATATATATATATATATTTTTTTTTTTTTAAAGCCATATTTGTCAAGGTTTATGGCAGATACAATCCATGGCACTTTAAGTTTGAGGTAAGAAAATATTATTGCCCTAAAGTCCGACAGTAACCTTTTCAAATGACACAACGAAAAAAACAGAAAGAAATCTAACACAAATGGCAGAGTTTCCTGTGAATGACCCAGCCGCAAGTCAGCCTGAGAACTCACAGTGCTCGACCTTGAGGCAGATCTCAATGGATAAACTTCCAGTGAGCCAGCGCTGGCCACCAAAGAGCTGTTGATCTTTAAATTGAGGCCAGTCTGGTCTTAAAGGAGTAATCCAGCAGTCATTATTGACTAGCCAGGAGATGTGAGGTCTCTCTAACAAGCTGACAGACTGCAGGAAGGCAGGACTCGGGGCTGTGGCAGTCACACGGCACACAATTCCCTAGCTGTCAGCCTGACAGAGATGTGGATGACACACTGTCCAATGCCCTAAGAGAGAAACATGGATTTTGCCTTTAGGCTTTCAGCTGCATCATGGGATTGATTTGAAAAATGCATCAAATATCTGTGCGGTAAACAACAGCTTTTTGTTAGCTTGAGGAACCCTTAAGCATTATTCAGTGTGCAACTTGTCCTGCATCACTTATTCCACAGACATGAATAATAGCTCAAATTGTGTAGCCCGATGTCAAGAGGTGTGTTATTGTAATACTAAGTAATCAGACTTTCAAAACAGACAAAAAAAATCTCCATACACTACACTAAAGAGGAAAACCTGAATCATGCTGTAATATGGCGAGCTAGCAACGTCCTGCTTCCTGAAACCAGTTAGAATGCCTTAGCAACCACTTTAAAGCAGGCTAAAAATACTTAAAACTTAGGCAATCCGAGTAATTACTGAAAGTACCATTGCATTAAACACTGATACTGAAAATCTGGCAAAATATTGTGGTGAGAAAGCTATCGCTGCTTTAATTTATCTGCATGATCACCTCTTACAAGTTGGGTGTCTGAAACTCCTACCACTAAGGTTAAACAAAGTAATCATTACCTTTTGTTTTTACTGTTTGTCATTCATTCATACTGATACTAATGTTTTATGGCGAAATTTGGTTTGTACTTATTAGTGCAATAAAATACATTATTAGAAATGTTGTTCACACTGAATCCAAAATGTTTGCACTAATCCACTTGGTCTCGCAACACAAAGCCCTTTAGCCCTTTATGATAAGCAAAGTATGGAATATAAAGATATTGCATATTATATGATATACATACGTGTGTGTTTGTGTGTGTGTGTGTGTGTGTGTGTGTGTTCAGCATTTATAGGTAAATCCCTCACAAATCTATCTTCAAAATTCAGATTTTTTATAGGAAGCTCTACAATATTATATTTGTGCATGTACATTAGATGAGTCAGTACTGAAGCTAAATCTGGAGCTTACCTAACAAAATAACTTACGATAATGTTCCCAAAACCAATACACCCCAATTTATATGTTATAGAAAAATATTAAATACAAATTTAGAAATTTAGTTGCAATTTTGTAGGTCGTAATTTTATTTTATTTTTTTATGCAATATTTAGCTTGAATTTAATTGTATTATCTTTCATTTTCTAAATATTTTTGGTGACAAAAATATTATTTCAATAAATATATCTGTTTAATAAATCTGTTTTGTTTTAATGCACTAAAATAAATTGTCTCCCATACATGTGTCTCCCTCATAGACAGGATTTTCCTGCAGCAGGGATTCCTGTCTGCCAGCGAGCACAGTGAGTCACCTTCCACCTCACATTCACAGCTTGTGTCAGTGTGGGAGAATGTGTGCATTTGTGCTTGTGTCTGTGAGCAAAAGTGTAAATGATTATTTCCTCTCTTCCATCCAATATCTGTTTTGAACTGTTCGCCAGAATATTTGTTGACGTATCTGCTGTTTCCTCTAATCCCTTGATATGCCTGTTTGGCGGATTCCGTACGTGCAGTCTGGTTGGAGATATGTACTTTATCACGGCTGAAAATCTAGGATGACATTTGCTGGACGGTACTCTTTGAAAATCGGCGTTTCGTTTCACACAGCCAAAAATACAGGAAGGATACGG
>NW_026613736.1:0-47950 GCF_903798145.1 Danio aesculapii | reverse complement strand
ACGAGTTATTTAAAATTGAAGCAAGCAGTGCAACATGATTGTGGTACATTTATAGTAGTGAACATCGTTTTCATTATTGAGTTCTTGGGAGATGGAGTTTAGATAAAGTCTCAGGTGCATAAGAGAGAAGAGTGTTACTATGGGTAATTAGGCAAGTCACAATTAGGCAAGGCAAGTTGGGGTAATTAGGCAAGTCATTGCATAACGATGGTTTGTTCTGTAAAAAAATATTGCTTAAAGATCTAATAATATTGACCTTAAAATGGTTTTTAAAAAGTTAAAAACTGCTTTTATTCTAGCCAAAATAAAAAGAAAAAATATTATAGGAAATACTGTTCAAAGATTATATTTATTACAGTCCCCAAATACTAATTAAATGTCATATTTTGTAATTTTTAACTGTCATAACACATTATAATGTACAGAGAAAAAATAAAGCAGCATTACGCTTTTATTGTTTTTATGAAAACTTTCTTTGACACACTATGTTTATAGCAGACCGTTATCCTTATTTTTACTTCAGCACTGCGTGTCTCGTGTATTTAGGAGAAAGAAGGTTGTCAATGTCTTGCTGCACCTAATTAAACACACAACAGCTCTTTTAGCTTGTCAAATACACAGCAGGGGGAAACGTGGGAATGGGGCAACTTAATGAACCCATAAGGGCTGTGATAATAATACACTCTATGAAAGAATAAACCTCTTTATTCAAGTCTCACATTTCAGCAAAACAGCCAAAAAGTGCTTTACCGATCAGTTGTTGTCATTTTGTAAAATGTACTCTTTCCATATTTATCACAGGTTTTCAACAACAGTTGATTCAGGTGGCATAATACCTTGCATTGGGTTTGTTTTTCCATTCATCATTTGCAGTCAAGCATTGATGTTATTTTAATGTCAGTGTCAAGGCATGTCTCTCGGAGCTTCTCTCATTAATGATTCAGAAAGATTCATTTCTAAGCTCACAGCTCAGGCAGATTAGGAAAAGGAAAGAAAGAAAGAAAGAAAGAAAGAAAGAAAGAAAAAAGAAAGAAAGAAAGAAAGAAAGAATGACAGAAAGAAAGAAAGAAAGAAAGAAAGAAAGAAAGAAAGAAAGAAAGAAAGAAAGAAAGAAAGAAAGAAAGAAAGAAAGAAAGAAAGAAAGAAAGAAGAAAAAAGGAAAGAAAGAACGCAAGAAAGAAAGAAAGAAAGAAAGAAAAGAAAGAAAGAAAGAAAGAAAGAAAGAAAGAAAGAAAGAGAAAAGAAAGAACGCAAGAAAGAAAGAAAGAAAGAAAGAAAGAAAAAAGAAAGAAAGAAAGAAAGAGAAAAAAGAAAGAAAGAAAGAAAGAAAGAAAGAGGAAAAAAGAAAGAAAGAAAGAAAGAAAGAAAGAAAGAAAGAAAGAAAGAAACAAAGAAACAAAGAAAGAGAAAAAAGAAAGAAAGAAAGAAAGAAAGAAAGAAAGAAAGAAAGAAAGAAAGAAAGAAAGAAAAAAGGAAAGAAAGAACGCAAGAAAGAAAGAAAGAAAGAAAGAAAGAAAGAAAGAAAGAAAGAAAGAAAGAAAGAAGAAAGAAAGGACAAGAAAGATAGAAAGGACAAGAAAGAAAGAAAGAAAGAAAGAAAGAAAGAAAGAAAGAAAGAAAGAAAGAAAGAAAGAAAGAAACAAAGAAAGAAGAACAAGAACAAGAAAGAAAAAAAAGAAAGAAAGAAAGAAAGAAAGAAGAAAGAAAGAAAGAAGGAAAGAAAGAAAGACAAGTAAATGATTGTGGAAATGCTCAAATAATCCATTAGAGCTATTATTGTGAGGGTTTGGGTTATTTTAAATCTGTAGTTTATATTGAGTTACATCACAGTGCTCAGCGTAAATAAGTACACCTCACTTTTGAAAATCAATATAGACAATATTGTGAGCTGCATTCAAATGGAACTGTTTTATTAAACCATCAAAATAAGAGTTTAGTAACAAATGAGTTATTGCAAAATTAAAATAGCTAATTATTAATATTTTCTTTACGTTTCTCTTGATTTTTCCTGTTTATTATATATATATATATTTTAATATTTTTCCATAACATACTAATTTGGGGGCAGTGCGGTAGTGTAGTGGGTAGCGCTGTCACCTCACAGCAAGAAGGTTGCTGGTTCAAGCCTCGGCTGGGTCAGTTGGCATTTCTGTGTGGAGTCTGCATGTTCTCCTCATGTTCGCTCCGATTTCCCCCACAGTCCAAAGACATGCACTATACAGGTAAATTGGGTAAGCTAAATTGTCTGTAGTGTATGTGTGTGTATGAGAGTGTATGGGTGTTTCCCAGTGATGGGTTGCAGCTGGAAGTTCGTAAAACATATGCTGGATAAGTTGGCAGTTCATTCCGCTGTGGCGACTCCTGATTAATAAAGGGACTAAGCAAAAAAGAAAATGAATGAATATTATTTGGTGAACTCTTTTTTTTTTTTTTTTGGACTGTGATCTTGAGATCTTAAAGGGCACATAAGTTACCCCTTTTTTCATATTTAATATAAGTCTTTTGTGTCCCCAGAATGTGTCTGTAAAGTTTCAACTCAAAACACCCATCAGATTATTTATTATAGCTGTTTGAAGTGTCTATATTATTGCTGGAAAAAAGGTTTTGCTGTTTTTATGTACTGGCCCTTTAAGGCTAGTCCTCCCCGCCCACCGTTCCCACGTGCCTGTCAGCAATCGCCGCCCTCGGCTGCCTCAGGAAGCAGATCTCACGTAACGTGTGTGAGTAATACTACAGTAAGAACTTTAACAATCAGTATTTGATGCATTTTTTGTGGATTTGCAACAATGAGTCACACACAATGTCATTACAAAGTTCACGCACACACACAGCGAGGACACAAACACATAGCGCAGACATACACACACACACACACACACACATAGCTCAGACACGCAGACACACAGGGAGAGAGAGAGACTGCGCGTTAAGCTTTGCACTTGTTTTGCACGCATATGTGACATGATACTGGTAATCTCCACTGCTGTATGGATATCTGTTATGTTAATGTACAAAATAAACCTGATTTAACGTCCACAAACTGGTATTGAAGCATCTTCTTTTATAATTGTTCTGACACGCGGCTGTGCTGATGAAGTGAATCTGAAGTGAATCGCTGTACTTCAACTTGTAAAACTCACTCTTGATCACGTTTGATGATGATTGATGTTCCTAGTGAACTGAACAGACCTTTTATTCCCGGCTGCTTTGCGCACGTCTGGTCTTGTTGATATGATTATACACGTGACTACTGGGACATGTTAATGCGCAGAGCTGTCAATCAATATTGGTGGGCTGGGGGACCGCACTCCTACGTAAAGTTGCGGTTGATATGAAAACAGCTCCAATTGGTCCACCGTTTTTATGTTGTTAAATTTGAAAACAAAGGACTGGGTGTGTTTATTTCACCTCAATATGACAGTTTATACACTATACTTACACACATTTCTGTCCAAACTGCTTAAGGTTTTTTAGTTAGACTGGTTCCAGTTTTGGCTTTGGTGCTGAATAATTGTATATGCACAAATAAATTATTGTGAAGCATCTCAAAGAAAATCTAAATTTAAAGGAGAGATCCGTGTACTCATATATGTTAAGCATCAGTGTTGTGCAAGTTACTTCCAAACTGTAATACATAACAGATTACTTATTACTGTGATTTAAAAGTAATCCCTTACCTTACAATATTACTGTCTCAAAATTGTAATATGTTACATTACTCTTATATTACTTTTTAGTTACTTTCACCAAAACAACTACAGAATTAGAACTTAACATTCTAAAATGACTAAATGTACTGCAGAGCATTTTACATCCAGTAGAAAGCGATATGATGTAGCAGAATGACGGTGACCTATCCAGGCTACTAACAATATAGTATATATTTGGCAACGTGAAGGCTCAAGACAATGCAAGAAAGGATAAGAGCCAGAATCACAAATGATCAAAGTCTGTTGAAAGTATGGTAAAGGTAAAGTGATTATCTGGCAATATCTGTGAATAGCTTGGCTATTTTCATATTAGACACAACAGGCCTATATGTAAACTCCAATGCCATGACGAGATGCATTTTTTTCTTAATCTTGCCACTATTCTATTCACTTTAAATTCAGGTTCACAACACAAAACTGTCATGCACAAAGTGAGCATGATGAACATAGCTTTCTCAATATAATGCTCGTGCACCGATTTCCTCTGTGGACAAAACTGCTTGTGAGCTCTCAAATATACGCTGCTCGCGTGCAAATTTTCTCATGCTCTCTCAAATATGCACTGCTCACGCACAAAATTTCCTGTGCGCTCACAGTACACTACTCGCTCAGTGAGATTATATGCAGACTCACAATTTGTGTCTTGTGTTCCCTCTTCCTTTCATGCTTTTTGATATAATTTATATTTGTACACTATTTATTAACAATAACCAAAATACTAAAATAGACTTACATATAAAATTTTTAATCTAATCCACCATAACCTTTTTTGTTGTTTGTTATATGATGAAATATTTCCAATTTCAAACACTTAAGACACAGAGAAAAGAAGTTGAATGCAAAGAATACATTTTTAAAAAACATTTATTAAACATCCAAAAGGTGCACCATACTAATCAAATAAAACAACATTTAAACAAAAATATAACGAATGCAAGCAGAAATGTAACCGATAAAAATAGGGGAAAACTTGATGAGGTATTATAGCCTACTGAACTATTCACTCCTCAAATAAATCTATCAATCCCATTTTATCATGGCAACTAAAATAAATTGAACACATCTCTGTTGTCTTCCACATTGCTGATGAGATTGTGGAGGACATTTTCCCAGTCATGTACAGTGTTTTGAACAGTTCTACAGTAAAGTACTTCAATTAATCAGTTGTGCTAATACTAGTTGCTATGGTAACACAAGCGTAATATAAACAAATTACCCAGTGCTGTAGTTTTTTTTTTTACAATATAGGGTACATTATACTACAATTCACCACACTTTACTGTAGTAAAACTACACTTTGTATTTCATTTTATCAGTTCACTATTCTTAATACTACAGTATGCTGAAGCTTTCATTAACAAATTGTAAATAATACTAGCCTAAAACATAGGCAGTATATCTAACACTCAAAAACACAAGTATTTATTATAGAATTTATCATAACATTTTAGTGTTTCGTGTATTGCTAATAAATACTGTAGCAATATATAAACCATATCAACATTCTTGGGATAACCAATTGAACAGGAGGATCTCTGGAGAGCAAAAGCACGAAAAGAAGAGGAAACATGAGGCACAAAATGTGAGTCTGCATCATCTGACGGAGCCAGAGCAGATCATTCGCACGTGAGCAGCCGTGTTTTGAGTGCGCGCGACTGCGAAAAAAAAAATTGCGGTCGAGTTGTCCACGAACAGAGAATTACATGAATGCGCTCTTGTAAAACTGCGCTTACGACTGTTGTCAGTGAAATAACGCCATATGCACATACGTCCATCTCGCGAATGTACTGTCTTCTGCTCTATGGAATCATTTTGCCGCTCTTCCGCTGCACGTCAGGGCTTGACCTTACTGTGAACCGGGCTGAGCCAATAGCCTCGGACCTCGAGCTCAGAGGCTGAAATCATTCCGCGTTCAAAGTAAAAAAGTTCCAATAGCCAGAGGGATATTAATGAAAACACGCGCATATATTCACTAACCACGAACAGAAAATAGAACTTACTTGCGGTATTTTTTATTCGGTAATGTCTTGCGGGCGAAAAGTTTGTTGTAACGCACGCGTTACTGAACATGTACCGAGTAAAATATTACTGAAAATGTATAAGTAATGCCTTACACTACTGCGTTACTGGAAAATGTAATACATTACTGTAATACATTACTTTTGTAACGCATTACTCCCAACACTGTTAAGCATATCTCTACTAGCAACTCTCTACTAGCCGGGCTTCCAGCTAATTCTATCAAACCTCTTCAGCTGCTTCAGAACGCAGCAGCACGAGTGGTCTTTTATGAACCCAAAAGAGCACATGTCACTCCGCTACTCACCCGTTTGCACTGGCTGCCAGTTGCTGCTCGCATCAAATTCAAAGCTCTGATGTTTGCTTACAAAGTGACCTCTAGCTGTGCTCCTTCGTATCTGCTCTCACTTCTGCAGATTTATGTGCCCTCCAGAAACTTGCGTTCTGTGAATGAACGTCGCCTCGTGGTTCCATCCCTAAGAGGGAAGAAATCACTTTTCCGAACTCTCGCATTCAATCTGCCCAGTTGGTGGAATGA
Source organism: Danio aesculapii (assembly GCF_903798145.1). Classification (NCBI taxonomy): domain Eukaryota; kingdom Metazoa; phylum Chordata; class Actinopteri; order Cypriniformes; family Danionidae; genus Danio; species Danio aesculapii. Next base: position 41,683 of record NW_026613736.1, on the reverse strand, counting down.
ACTCCCTAACTACATCAGAACAGCAGAGTCACTTGCTGTCTTCAAGAAACGACTAAAAACTCAACTATTTAGTCTCCACTTTCCTTTCTAATCTGTAACTGCCTCTCTGACTGCCTTTCTAATGCTCAGCTTCTTAGACTTTACACACCTGAAACTTGCCTATAGCACTTATTGACTGCTGCTCTTATAGTTGTGTAAATTGCTTCCTTGTCCTCATTTGTAAGTCGCTTTGGATAAAAGCGTCTGCTAAATGACTAAATGTAAATGTAAATGTAAATATATAGGCCTATTTTGATTATGTTGTTGAGGTGTAAAAATAGATTTCACTACAATTCATTACAGTTCATTTTCAGTGTGACATCGCTTAGCAGTGATATGTGTAAGAAAGTGTCAAATAAACACATTTCAATTGTTAAATGTGTTGGTCTAAATGAATGCAAAATAATGACTGCTTGTAATAATTATGACTATTTATTAAATTGTTTCAGCACCATTGCACAGATGGATTATTTTTGACCAATGTGTGTAAACTTGATGAAGAAACACACACATACTCACACATACACACAAAATGTAAGTATTCATTTGTGGTCATTGAAATAAAAGACATTCAAATATTTTCTTTTCGGCCTAGTCCCTTTATCAATCTGGGGTCGCCACAGTGGAATGAACCCCCAACTTATCCAGCATATGTTTTGCACAGCGGATGCCCGTCCAGCTGCAACCCAGTATTGGGAAACACCCATATGCTCTGACATTCACACACACTCATACACTACAGCCAATTTAGTTCTTCAATTCATCTGTACTGCATGTCTTTGGACTGTGGGGGAAACCGGAGAAGCTGGAGGAAATCCACACAAACTAGGGGAGAACATGCAAACTCCACACAGAAATGCCAACTGACTCAGCCAGGGCTCGAACCAGCAGCCTTCTTGCTGTGAGGCGACAGTGCTACCCACTGCACCACCGTGTCGCCCTAAAATAATAAAAAAACACATATTGAATATTTAATGCTGAAATAAACTGATTTTAAAAGTGAAAGAAAAAAGTTCAGCCAAGCATGAAATAACCTAAGAAATGAATATGGGTCATTTTAGATTGGGTTTTTAGGGGTTTTCATAGCTTGTGCACCAAAGGGTTAAACTTTGTATTTTTTTAATATGCAATAATTTATCACCACATTGTACAATGAAAAAAGTGTTGCATGCAAAACTGTTGCAAACAATTTATTTGTGTTGAATTTAAACAAACAAATTAAATTTAATAATGTTCAACTCAATTTGTTTGTTTAAATTCAGCCCAAATGAATTGTTTACAACCACTTAACGTAAAAAAATTGAGTAAATCCAAGGAATCATCTTTGAATAATTTTTTTCAGTGTAATTTTGGTCTATTGAAATTATGAAAACAATGAAAATATTTTACTGCCCATTTCAACCCAAGCCAATATACAGTAGAAGTCAGAATTATTAGCCCCCCTTAGATTTTTTGGTTTTTTGAATATTTCTCAAATAATGTTTAACAGAGCAAGGAAATTTTCACAGTATGTGTGATAATGTTTTTTCTTCTGGAGAAAGTCTTATTTGTTTTATTTCGGCTAGAATAAAAGCAGTTTTAACATTTTTAAAACCCATTTTAAGGTCAAAATTATTAGCCCCTTTAAGCTATATATTTTTTCGATCTTCGAGTCTACAGAACAAACCATCATCCTACAATAACTTACCTAATTACCCTAACCTGCCTAGTTAACCTTGTTAATGTCACTTTAAGCTGGGTCAGTTGGCATTTCTGTGTGGAGTTGGCATGCTCTCCCTGTGTTTCCTCCGGATGCTCCGGTTTCCCACACATGTCCAAAGACATGTATAGGTGAATTGAATAAGCTAAAATTGTCCGTAGTGTATGTGTGTGAATGAGTGTGTATGGATGTTTCCCAGTGATGGGTTGCAGCTGGAAGGGCATCTGCTGCGTAAAACATATGCTGGCGGTTCATTCCGCTGTGGCGGCCCCAGATAAATAAAGGGACTAAGCCGAAAAGAATATATATATATATATATATATATATATATATATATATATATATATATATATATATATATATATATAGTTATAGTTATAGTGCCTGATCACTGAACAAAATATTAATTAATCGACAATGCTTAATTATTCATACTGTGACTGCAAATAAGCTTAAATTATGAACATATAATTTATATAGTCACTTATATAGATATATAGTCACTTTAAAAATGTAGATAAATGTGATTGTGTTTATGAAAATAATTTTAAAGTATGTGTTATGTTATTCTTATGTTTTTATTGTATTTTAAGGGGTAAGATATGTTTTAAACTGTATATTACCCAACACTGCTTTTAAACAATAAGAATAAACATGTTTGGTCAGCGTTAGACAGATCTATTTCCCTAAAAGGAGTGATTTGACAGCTCTGTTGGTGATGAGTCGACTCTTTTGGACCTTTGTGGAATTCAGCATCGACTCTTTCCTCTCGCGAGTCGGCGCTGCCAATCGCAGGCGAGTAGAGTAGAGTAGAGCAGCCTGGAGTCGAGTGTAGTGGAGTTGTGTCCCTGTGGCCGCCATTAAAGGATGCGACCAATGTATTCAAACAAACCAGTGAGACACAGCTGAGCGCTGCACGACACAGCCTCTTTTAACTGCGCTTTTTAAACCACGACGCTACACTTTTTATCACCAACTTCTCCGCGGATGGCCGTCGACGACAGCCCGGTGAAGACCTAAAGGGGGGAGCGTGATTTTTAGCGAGATTTACAGCTGAACTCTTCTGTCTTGAACTGTTTGTTGCTGCCTCGCTTAGCCAAGGCTAACAACCAGCTAGCCTGATGCTAAGCTAAGCTAAAGGGGGAGGGCTGAATTCACCTCCCTACCCCCTCGGACTGCTGTACTTGCATATTATTTGATGTAACGAAATCCGCGGGGAGAACAGCATATCTCGCCGCGGATCATGGTAAAGTTTTTAGCGCATTTTTTCCTGGTAACGTAAGCGAGTAACCTCTAGCGGAATAATAGCGGAGCTAAGCTAATTAGCTCGCTGGACGCGGAGCCGTCCTGCTGATTGTGTCCGAGAGACGGAGACCCGATCCAAAAGCCTCGATCGCATTATCTGTTCCTGGGATCTGAAAGAGAGGATGGCTCGCCGGACTGCGCTTTGATGATGAGTTCTTGTTTTGTACCCAACGGGGCGAGCCTGGAGGACTGCCACTCCAATCTATTCTGTCTGGTAAGAGATCAACTGACTGTGGGCCAGAAGCCATTTTTAGCCGGCCAGTCAATCAAACAGAGGCCTGTTGATCTTTATACGAACTAAACCGCCGCTTTATAAACGTATGTAAGGCGTTCAGGTGTGTTTTTGTGTTGAGTAAACGGAGGTTTGTGTGTGGGATGCGGCTTTGTTGTGTTATTTGGGTCGTGTTTGCTAACGTTGGTAAACACTTGCTGAACTTACTGACTGGAACAAGTAGTTGGCATGAAGTAGCTCTGAAGTGGAAAAACAGCTTTAGGGAAAGTGATGTTGTACAACAGCAGCAGTGCAAAATCAAGACGCTGCAAGCATAACAATTGGTTATTTTGAGATTTCCTTTCTTTCATAACCTCTTCTTTTTAGTGTTTATCTGATTGCAACTGTCTTTTAGATATCATCTACAAAACATTTTTCCTCTTAAAAGGAGTCTGGATTATCCAGTTCAGTAGCACTTGCAATGACTAAACATTCCCAGTAATATTCTTATCCCAATTAGCTTTGACAGAGATTTGTTTATATAGTCTATATTGGCCAGATTTATATATCAGTTTAATCCTAAATTGTGGCTTTTTTCCTGCCTGGCAACAGAATAATTTTGTCTTGGTTTGTTAATAGAGTGATACAAAAAATTATATAATTTTGCTAAGAAAATTATGACATAAAAGGGAAATATTTACATGATATTGTTTGCACGTTTTCATCACATGTTTCATCATCACTTTTTGACAAAACTTAGTCATACTTAAAGTCTTACTTAAAGTCAAACTTAATATGAAAAAGTGTTCAGTTTTGACAGGAAAAAATCTGAGAAGGATAGAGAGGGTTGGGGCAATGGCTTTAATAGAGATCGTCATTTCTAACTTGATGTAGGGATGGACGATGTTGGAATAAAATGATCACAACATGTGCACGTTAGATGCTCAGCAGCCACATTTTAATAAAACTATAGCGCTTCATACCAAAACTTCATACCGACCTTTTTTTATTAATAGTGACAGTGGTGTTCAGTCAATAAGTACAGGTACCGATTTTATCGCCCAGTCCTAATTTAACATAACCTTTTTTGTTTGTTTGTTTGTTTTATTGCTTGGCTTTAAATAAAGCAAATTGAAAATAAATGTTTCAATTAAATGCAAATGAATCAGAGTTTTTAAAACGTAAATGCTGTCACACGAAAATAGAGGACCATGCTAGAGCGAGCAAATCAAGGCATAAACGAATGTAACTACATTTTTTTATAAATTTGATTTTTGTTTGTTTTTACTGTAATAAATTCAGTATAAAATGTAAAAAAAATTCTGTGTTAGTTAATATAAAGCAATGTTTTCTAGTTATTTTGAAATATTATTAAATTAATTAGAAATAACCCATGGCATCCATATTTGTCTTTGGCCCACTAGCCTTAATAAAGTATGGATTTTGGCCCTACATAAGAAAAAGTTTTGGCACCCCAGATTTACAGCAATATCAAGAAACGGAAATATGTACACATTTGCATCTTTGTGAGAAGTTGCAACATGTTTTCCCAAAGGTAAATAACAATATGATTACATAAACATTTATTGATTTAAAAAAGTATTTGATCTAATAACCCAAATGCATCACCAAAAAGAAGCAGAATTTTAAAGCCGACTTTTAAGCCATTGTTCAGTTTTATTGTTTTCAAATGTTTTCATATTAGTGCATTTATGCATATAAACCTTATTTGCATAACCATCATATCAGAAAACTTGTAATGGAAAAATTCTCTTAATGTACTGTAATCAACTGTGTATGGCGTTATCTGCTAGTTTAAGGATAGTTCGTTAATAAAGTGTAAACAATTGAGGTATTGCCTGTCATAAAGTTGTTACATCCTTCCTGATTTAGACTCTTTATGAACTTAAAAACAACAACAACAGATGATACTAGACAATTTAGCATAGTTTGTGCTCTGTTTAGTCTGTCATGAACTAAATGCCTGCATTGGTCAAATAGTGAAGTAAAGCAGGTTGAATTTTGCATGTGTAAGTGCAGAAATGTGAGACTTATTGTGATGTTTTTTTCAATTCATAGTTGTAGATAGATCTGTAAACACTGAAGATTCATGACAAGCTTCCTGTCAGTCTGCCTTTATTTCACTTCCCTCATTGCACCAGGCTCTCATATTTGTATGGTCATATTGGATGAACTGCTTAGATTAAATGAAACCAGGTCAGACTGTCAACTTGTTTGAAGTGAGATTTTATGCAGATCAGAAATGTCATCTTGTCTTTTGGGGTTTTCAAAAGATCATTATTTACAATATAAGCATGCAATTAAAATGGTCAAGTCTTATGTTTTTATATGGGATATTGCATTATTATAAATTATTTATCAATGCACTTTATTATTTCATAAATCTAAATCCAACACGGCCTCATAATATTAACTTCCTTTGCAACAACCTGAATCATTCACTCAGTCAATTATTGATATCACAGCAGTTCCCCAATGAGGGTGATCCATGGATTCAGTTAATTCATTCCCAATGGGCAAAGTCAAGTCCTAGGCTAAATTTTTTTTGTTTCGCCAGGAAATAGGGCTGCACATTATATTATTTCAGTATTGATATCGCAATGTTCGCAATCATTCGCAATAGTCACATTGTGAGCATAGACCATGTTGAGTCTGAATTAAAATTTATCATTCACATTGTAAGTATGTTTTAAGGCCTGTGACTGTGTGAGGGTTTTAAAAGCATTCTGGCACAAGTGTTAGGTTAATTTAACGGTTAATTTTATTGCATTACTTATCAAACAAACACTATGCAGTATTATTTTATATTTAATTATTCAGTTACTGTATACGTGAAGACATTTTTGCTCTTCAGTGTTTGGACTCTCAGTAGTGATTATTAAACCACACTGAACTGAGCTAAACTGAACTGAACCTAAACACTGAAAACTGACACTGTTTCAATTTACTATGATCTTCTATGCGAAGCTGCTTTGACACAATCTACATTGTAATAGCGCTGTACAAATAAAGGTGAATTGAATTGCTTCGGTAAACAATAAAACATAGTTTATTTAATTAGCATATTTTTCTCTATTTAATTCATCTATGCTTGTAGATTGTTTGTTAAATTTATGCAGTCCCCTACAGAATCATCCCAATCAATCTAAAATTATACATTTTTACCAAACAGCGTTCCAACTCATTTAGTGAAATTGTATTGACATCACAATATATATATCATAGAATAAACAAAATCGCAGTGTATCATTTTTCCAATATCATGCAGCCCTACTAGGAAATAGATGAAAAAATTATAACATGTAATGTTTGAGTTGAGTTTAATCATAAAACACTTCCTTTTTGTGTAATGTTTTCTTAACATGCACTTTAACATTATGAAATGTACAAAACTGAAAGAAAAGAAAATTGTTCAAAATTATTTAGAGAAAAATATACTTGCATAAACTTATAATAGTGGACATGAAATTAAAACTCCATAGGTTACACAATGTGAAGAACAGACAGCATTGTGAAATTAGGTGATGGTAAACTGAATTACGCAGAATGTCGCAAAATTGGTACATTTTAAGGAAGAAAATAAGATGGTTGATTGGGCCATGTGAAATGTGGGTTAAATTGTACTATGACTCAAGTACAAGTAAATGATTCATATCAGGAATTTTCAGAGACTTATCTAAATTGCCTCTTGGTATTTTTTTTTTCCTGTGCATAATGCTGATTTTCAAGTTTGCCTGTATGTTGATTCATGATGCTAAACGGCATCATCTTGCCTTAGTCACTGAACAACTGCTCTTGCTTGTCTACGTTTATCAAAGTTGCACAATCCCACTCGGATTGCAGTTTTGCCTGTGTTTTTGCACTTGCATGCCTTCTACAAAAAACCTTAGTGAAGTTGTTGCTTTAACACTAGTTGCTTTAACACTAGTTGTTCTACATAATGAATTTTTCTAACACGTTCTGCCTCTCTCTTTGCCTTTAGGCTGACCTCACAGGGATCAAATGGAAGTGTTTTGTGTGGCAGGGCCCCACCTCGTCCCCCATCCTCTTCCCAGTGACGGAGGAGGACCCCATCCTGTGCAGCTTCAGCCGCTGCCTGAAGGCAGACGTGCTGAGCGTTTGGCGGAGACACCAGACTCCAGGTCGACGGGAGCTCTGGATCTTCTGGTGGGGGGACGACCCCAATTTCGCAGAGCTCGTCCACCATGACCTATCATGTATGTCTGCTTTTTTGTTAAACTGACACAAATCATAATGTATAATGGAAAATGAATGTGTGTAGGGCTCATGTTTTTGCCAGGGGTTAAACTGGACTGAATTTCTCATTGCAAAATCAGTGGTTCGACTGGAGGTGTTTCCAGACATTAGTCATAGGCTGGTTATTGACATTGCAGTTGTTGAGGTTTGCTAACTGCATTAATTGCAATTGCGTCAATGCAAAAGTGTTAAAAGGGTTTTACAAGACTTTATTTCTGTAGTTAGGCTTTATTTTTTTATAGAATGTATGGTGAAATCTGCATTAACATGCAAGGACACATACAATATATAAACAGTTGTTCTTGTATTCAAGATGAAAGTATGATTACTAAAGTTAACCAGGATTATTTTTTGTTGTGTGGCTTGGATGAAGATTTTCTTTTTTCTTTTTTTTCTTTTTTTAAAGATGTGACGTTATTCAAGTCTGAGAAATACAGAACATCTGTTTCTCATCCACCTTTTATTGCTGTAAGAGCATGATCAATACATGGTCAATGGAGATCTAAGTGGGGTTAATTTTCTGGTTCTTGGGAATATTTGTTCTCTTACAAAAATCTTTGTTTCTTTTGAGAGGCCTCAACCTGAGCTGAAAGCAGGGATTAACACTAAATCTGAATTTTGAGTCATCATATGACCTATCAGATATTGCTGTTCTTGATAATGATAACTTGTCTGTCCGTGTAAATAAATTGTGCGATGATAGTTTTTTTTTCCTAATGTTAAATTTAAACTTTTTTTTTTTTAAATCTTTACAAATTTTAAAGTATTTTTTTTTCTGTTCATGTAAAAAGGTAAGACATGCCCATGATACTAAACCTTATCTCTATATTCATTCATTCATTCATCCATTCATTCATTTTTTTTTTCGACTTAGTCTCTTTATTAATCTGAGGTCGCCACAACGGAATGAACCGCCAACTTATCCAGCATATGCTTTACGCAGCGGATGCCCTTCCAACTGCAACCCATCACTGGGAAACATCCATACACACTCATTCACACACATACACTATGGACAATTTTTCAGTCTTTGGATGCGGGGAGAACATGCAAACTCCACACAGAAACGCTATGTAATCATTTCCTTTGCATAATGACCAGGACAAATTTAAAGTCTATTTGAGTCCACCATTGCAAGTCTATACAAAATGTAGCATTTTAACCAACAGTAGACCTACTCATAGGGCTAATGTTATTATTGTTTTTTTAATTATATGTTTGGGTAATGACAGTAATAATAGCCTACTCATATTAACCTTTATTTTACGTCTACAGAATTGTGAGAAAATCATGATATTGATTTTAAGCAAAAAAAAAGCATGATGCTCATTTTAGCCAGAATCGTGCAGCCCTGTCCATTATTGTGTTTTTTAAAATTTTGTTTACAATTAAGGAATGTGCATATAAATGTAATTAAGTCCTGATATGTGCTCTGTCACAGGTAATGAGGACGGTTCGTGGGAGAGCGGCTTGACCTACGAGTGCCGAACGCTGCTCTTCAAAGCCATCCATAACCTGCTGGAGCGCTGCCTCATGAACCGATCCTTCGTTCGCATCGGCAAGTGGTTTGTCAAACCCTACGAAAAGGATGAGAAGCCCATCAACAAGAGGTAAAATACTTGTGCAAATCGACGATTGAAACTGTGGCTGCTGTGCGCCTTGTTTACGTTACGGCGGCAACCTGGTGTGTTTTCATGCCCAGCGATGCGGATGCATGCCGTAAGCTGCAGCATTTAACAGCATGATCCTCATTGTTTGTCACAGTAGACGAGTGACATCAGGCGGCTGGCATTCTTGTGTAAGGAAGAGCCCCCGTTCTGGAAGCCAGCGATTCTGACATGTAACCTCATGGGATTTCTGCTTGTTTGTTTGCATCAGAGTTTTTTTCCAGAGTGTGTCGTCATCCCTGTGAAAGATCTAAAGTGAAGTATTCAGATAATGTAGGGAGGGGTGAAAGACAAAGTCCGTCTAATTGCAAGTCTGATTTGCATAGATGTCATTTGCACCCTCAGGGCAGAGGTGTTGTGGTGTGTGTGTTGGTGGGAGCATTGGCTTCCTGTAGAGCTCTGTGCATACAGTGAACTTGTGTCAGTTAAGGATGCAGAAGCTGGAAAGCATAGCTGCTTCCTCTGTCTAAGTTTTAATGAAGAGCTTACTCTTCTCACAAAACACTGACTATGCGGTTTCACACTAGGTAGGTCAACAGGAACCACCATTTCGCTTTCACTTGTTCAGCTCTGCCCAAACTTGAAAAATTGTTAGAAAACTCTGTTAGAAATGTTAGAGTTCCTCCTAATAAGAATCAGTACTCATGGCTGAGCTTTTCTGTTGCTTTTTTTAGTTGTTGCTGAAGGATTTGAATGCTGTTGGCTTGAGCACTCTATTTACACCCCACCTTTCCAAAATTTGGGAATTGTTGGATTTAAAAAAAGTTTCTATGTTTATCACACTGTGTCCAGTTCACTAATATAGATAATACAAAAGTATTTTGGAGCGTTCATTGACAGAGTGATGTCAATACTATAATATACATTAGTCAACATTTGAATTGGATCAAAAGAGCTTTTAAAATTGTCCATAGACATGAATCTGCCCAGCAAGCATCTAATAGATGTCTGAACATAGTTTTCTTGGCTAAAACAAAGCTAAATTTGGGCTGTCATTGAAAATCTAATAGTAGACATCTAAGAATAGGCCAAAACTAGACTAGTCATCAAATAAACAGAAATAAATGACTACACATATAAAGTCTGTCTATTAGTCTATTAGTCTAGACTAGTCTAGTTTTGGGCTATTCTTAGATGTCTATTAAATTTTCGCTAACAGCCTAAGTTTAGCCTTGTTTTAGACAAGCTGTCTACGTTTAGATATCTATCAACACAAAATTGTTTGCTGGGTGTATTCATACTTAATACAGTATATGGGGCTGTTTACATATTGGGTGTTTTGCACATGCAAGTTCATTACTTTAAAATGGAGGCATGTGGCTTGCGTGCGCATATTGGGATCGACGCGATGTGCTCACTTTCCAGGTGCACCTAGTTAAAAACATTTTCAGAATGCCTGGAGCTCTCTGCGAGTCACGTGACAAGAACTGATCAATAAGCTTTATACTTTGTATGGATTATACACATTTCAGTAGACTAATAACCTCATACAAAAACAGCGCACCCAAACACTGCAGTGCTTTTTAATTTTCTCCATGAATAAAACTTGTATCAGGGCTGCAGCAATGAGCTGCAGTTTTTTTCGTCCTCTGAGAAAACAGTTGATTGTCACATAGCAACATCAACGGAAGTGAGCGCAAAGCATGTTTTGAAGCGTGTGGTGAAGGAAGTTACGCGCTCATGCTTTCCACATGCTTTAGATGTAATATGTGAACGGCCCCTATTACACTAAAATGGATCAAAACCGTATAGCTAGCATTTACTATAAATTACTATTGTATTTTTCCATGGGTGTAATGGATTGTGTGTGTGCAGGCTGCTAGTCGGTTTGTGAGGTAAAATTAATGTGCAAAACGCTGTCTGACATGAAAACTTTGCTAGTAATGTCTTTATAAAAGCACAACATTTTAATGTTTTATTTAGATTTTAGCAAATACTAATGTGAATACAACTATATTTATTTGACTTTATTGACTCTAAATTTAATGTTAAATATATGGAATATATTAAATAAATAGTTATATTTTATATACCTATTATATTTATTTATATTTTTACAATTTAAAAATACAATTTTCTACTTTAATATTTGATTTGATATATTAGGACCGTTCAATTTTCTCCATTCTTCAACCATCGGAAATGTGCTGATTTAAATTTTTTTTGTGGATTTTTATTTTCTAAATGTAAAGTTAAGAATTCTTTTATAATATTGCTTGTTGTTGATTAATTGTGACCTTGATTCAAGCCCCTGTGCCATCCTTAATTCCAAATGGTGCAATTTGCATTTGTTTATTATATCTTTGATCACAGCCATGCATTCCAATTTGTGATTGACCCAGAGGGAGTAGTCGTCAGGTATGGTGGTGAAACGGCTTCAGCCTTGAGTCTTGTCAGCCAGTATTCTTATTTTCTCTTAGCTACAAACATAAGTGTTTGTATCTGAATTAAAAACGTATGCCTAGCAATCAAAATGACTTTTTAAAAACAACTTGACACTTCAAATGAAGGTTTAAATTTGGATAACTCTGTACTCTACCTAAATTCAAAAGCAAATTAATCAATCAAACCAAGTTTATTAACTTTTCCAATGATCATTAGATCAATCTGTTATCAAAGTAATCATTTGTTGTAGCAGTTCAAATGTCTTTACTATCACGTTTGATTTCATTCATCATTACTGAATAAAAGTTCTATCAAATAGCGTAATGTTTTTTTATGAATGGTAGAGTGTATAGGGCTCTGCATAAGCTTAAAAGCTCCACATGTTTGTTTGGGTATTGTAGTGGTTTTCTGGTGGCGTGACGCATTGACACTTCTAAGATCTCAACAGACTTGAGGAATGCAGAATATGAGGCTTCCTCGTTTCTTTCTCTCTTTCCTCCTTTTTTTTTTCTCTCTCATCCGTGCCTGGCACTGTACAAGGTGATGCTGGCGCTGTATTGGCATTAAAGAGATTGTTATTGTGTAGTATAAAATGAATGTAGTGCAACAGAACTAAAATGGAGAGTTTAAAATTGAATTGATAGCATAAATCTTTATATCCAGACCTAAATGGAGGTTAGCAATTCACTGTGTGACAGATATAGAAATTTCTCTCTTTTTGTTCTCTATCATAATCTATCCAGGTGAAATAACATTTGTTGTCATTGTTTTGAGAGATTTTCATGCGAGCTTGCAATCGAGTTTTAGCTGACTAAAGGAGTGGAAGAGTCTAGCACAATCATCAATGAGAAGACCCAGTTGTGACATTTTAATATTACTAATTAATATTAACAAGTATAAAATAATGAACATTAATGGGTGAGATCAATAATATAATTTAGAAAATAGGGAAATTCATTTCATACAAACTTCTAAAGGAGCCACAAGTCTATGTGTGATTACAGTGTATTTAAAAAAAAAAAAGTCCTGATGACAAATCCACCTATCAGAAAAGTTGCTGTCACCATGGAAACAGAAATGGCGGCAGAAGAGCTCATGATTAACTGCCCACTCTCATGAGACATCGTAGATGATGTTTTTCCCCCAGTATATATTTTTGTGTTTTTCAAATAAACCTTTACTGGTGTACTGTTTAAACTTAATATTACTGATTAATAGCCTACTGATTATATGATTTGTGCAATAAAATTATTTTATTCTTAGTTTTTCTTCAAATACGATCCATATGGATACAATAAATGGAAAAAAATCAGATCTAAAGCCCCATTCACCCCAGGCATAACAAAAGCAACAATTGCAACATTAGTTTTGTTTATTATGCAGTTTTGTCATCTGTCACTTTAAATTACTCAAGCTCTGTAAAACAAGATTGTTTCTGTGTGGCTGTCAGTGTTCATTAACTAAAGAAGAATCACCGTGAAAATGATTATACATCTATGGAAAAAAGTTAAAAGACCATTTAAAAAGTCTTTTCGATAAAAATGAAAGCTCTAAATCTAAATCAGAGATGTAAAGCTCTAAATCAGAGATGCCCAAACTAGGGCCCGTGGGCCATAGTTGGCTTATGGTGACCTTTGATTTGGCCTACCAATCCATCTGAGAATAGGTGGAGAATGATAGGGAACGTTGGGGAAAATGCTTTTAACAGAAATTATTTTAAACTTAAGGTAACTTTTTTTGTTTGTTTGTTTTATTGTTGAGATGCAAGAGCAAACTGAAATTAAATGTTTTAATTAAATATTGTAAATGAATCAGAATTTTACCAATGTAAATACTCTTGAGGTGTAGAGGACACGGCACAAAACATTGCGTGCAAATCAATGCAAAGCTTAACTTGTGTATTCGGCATTGACCTTGTTTTTGTTTTTACTGTAGTTGATTTTATATAAATTTATTATTATTCTGCATTAGTTCATAAAGATATGTTCTCTAGTGTTTTTTTTTTTTAATTCGGAAAATAAATTGGAAATTACTCTTAGCCACTTTAATGTAATACAGTTTGGCATATTTACCTCTGGCCCACAGCCTTCAGTCAAGTTTGTTTTTTTGCCCTTCATAGGACAAAATTTGGGCACCCTTGATTTAAATGATAACATTTTTATTGATTACTGTAAATTGTAAATGCAGAGAAACTTTAATGTTGTAATAGCTGTATATTGATGTGGATTCTGCAATTCTATTATGATTGTCAATTCATAATGAATTAATTAATTGTAACCTACCGTTTTCACTGCCTTTCCCACATGGTCTTTGCTTTACCCATAACCAAACCATAAGTAAATAGTTACACACAAATTACCACCTGTCAATCACACCACGAGATCTGTGTCGTTATAATGGATTTTCCCACAGCTGGTGGAGGAGACGAGAGTTTGTTTGGAGTTCGCTGTAATTTGTATTGTGATGGATGATAACATCCTTATCTTATTATTATTATTATTAGTATTAGTATTATGAGGAAATAATAACAAGATGCTAAGGCTCGACCGTTTTTGTTGCATATGTGTCCGAAATTTCATCTATGCGACCTAAAATATATTTGGAAGCATTTGAGCGAGTGCATAAATTGTTGTCGTGCGACCATTTTTCACTGCGAAATCTTCACCGCGTGTGCGGATTTAGGAGACATTTCTGCAGAATGCCTCTTTGCACCTAAAACGCCAAACGCAGCGCTCAGGAACAGATTAAAACAGTTGCAATGCCTTTGTCCTCTTCTTATTAGCCCACTGCTCTAGAACTTAACGCAAATGGATTGGTTAATATCAGCTGTCAATCACTCAGTCAATACCTCCTACCTTCAGATGGCAGGAGCTACAACAGCGAAAATGTAAAGCGCTGAAGATGAGAATGAAAATAACACTGACGGATTTTGTTTTAGGAACCACCTAAAGTTACAAATAATGGCACATCTTGTTAGTAATGACGTGCTGAAAGTTAATCCACCATTTACACTTTTTCAAGAGTGGATAAAAGACTTCGTGGCTTCAAGTCCGCTATGAAAATAACTAAAGCCATTCACTGGAAAGTCTGTGGTTTAGGGTTTGCAGGCAACATCGTTTGCAAGTGAATCTACACATTTTAAGCGCGAGAGGTACTGTATAATCCTTCATTTAATCCTTTTGATGCTGTCAGCCGTGCAAGCGGCAGCCTAATGTAAAATGTAACACAGCTCATGAAAAGACTGTTATTGCTATTAAGATGACATGCAAACAATAAGTTATATATCAATATAAATGTGGGGCGGGGCGATGGATCGTGATGCCCGCTCAGCATTGTGAAGTTTATCAGCCATCTGCGATGGACGATGGCACCGTCTATTGGCCCAACCCTATTACCAACATTACTAAAGCAAATAGTTTTAATAATCAACAAAATATTTAAACAAAATATCTGATCTCTTTATAATAAAATAAATATGTGGTAAAGGGACTCTTAAACTTGATAAAATGTTACAAAGTGTGTGGAATGGTAAAGGCAGATCAACATCTGTAAGGTGTCAATAATAATGACACAGTAAACCTCAAACTCTGTAAACAAAAGAAATTATGATAATCAAATCTGAGCTTTCAGGTAGTGACCAGCTATCATGATTCAAATACACACTGCAATATTAAAAATTGTGAAGTTGAATGACTACATTACCCCTATGCTAAAAAATCTTTTAGTTGGGGAGCTAGTGGCTGGGATGCAAAAGAAAACAAATAAAAAAGCCACTATGGCAACATTCTTTTTGATTTACAATCTCCTCACTGCTGTGTTCGGGGCACTCATTTTCACATGTGTGGTTATTCCGACCTGAAGTGACAAGCGCGAGCGAGTTTTTTCACAGGATGACAAACGGACAAATCATTACTATCGATGCAAGTTTTTTGGAGAAAAGTAAAAAGCACTCCAGTGTTTGGATGCGCTGTGTTTGTTTGAGTTAATTAGTCTGCTGTTATTACTGAAATGTGTATATTCCATACAACTGTAAAGCAGATTTGTTAGTCCTACTTGCATGAATCGTGGTGAACTTGGGGCATTCGGAAAAGTTCAGATATTTTTAAACTAGGGGTATCTAGAAAATGCGCATGCGTTACGTGCGCCTCCATTGAAAATGACAAACTGACACCCTAAGCTTATTGGCATTGCTTCCAAGGCGCGCGCTCAGCAGCCACATTTTAATAAAACTATAGCGCTTCATACCAAATCTACATACCAAGCTTTTTTATTATCGATATTGACAATGGCGTTCGGTCAATAAATACCGATTTCGATTTTTATAGCCCAGCTCTAGTAGAAATGCAGTGAAAGCCCAGACAGCAGCTGAAATCTCTCAGTAGTTTTTCCCCTTTTATATAAAGTATTAAATACACTTTAGTTCAGTATGTTATCCTTGTGTCATTCCATTGTTATTACACAATTTGTTTTTGCAGATTTTTTTTGTTTTTGTTATTTATTTATGTTTGTATTGCTTAGGTTTTTACCAAAATCTGGTTTAATTCCATGTTAACAGCTCCTTTAGAATATTTTTCTCATGCAATGAATAATTTTCACCCCACTGTATATAATTTTATTACTATCAAAACCATTCTTTGTGTGAAAGGGGCTTAATGCTTCTGGAAGAAAAGTGAGTTCAGTATATGTTTCCCGAAAGTGTGAATTTGATCACTCATCATCAGCATGTTTGGTTACACTGTAACAGCTGTTTACTCTAGCCTGCGGGTCACACTCTCACAGGTGTCGGGTTGTTAACTTTGAGAATGCGTGCTACAAAGCAAGTCAAAGTGTGAGACGTTCATTATGTGTTCAAACGTTTAATCAAGCACTTCTAAAACCCAGAAGTCAAGAGAGACTACTCTGAACTTGTAACAGTATACCCGCATATCTAATGTTCTAGTATTTACTCCTGGTCAAGGTTCAGTCAGTAACTGGGCACTAAGCCTGTAAACACTGCGAAGAGCTCAGCTGTCATCACACCATTCTCAAAAAGACCTCCAGGACGTGTGCTACTTTCTCCTAAGCTCTAACTTGTGAATAATCCTCCATATGTTTGTATCTCTCTCTCTACAGTGAACACCTGTCCTGCTCCTTCACGTTCTTCGTGCATGGAGACAGTAACGTGTGCACCAGTGTGGAGATTAACCAGCACCAGCCTGTTTACCTGTTGAGTGAGGAGCACCTGACTTTGGCCCAGCAGAGCAGCAGCTCAGTTCAAGGTAGGAGCATTGTTGTACTAGTCATCAAGTCTGTCATATATGTGGTTGGAAGATCCACCTAAGAACTTCAGACATGGGATATTGCACACAGTGTTTATAAGTTATTGGCGCTTTATTGGTTGACATATATTAACAATGTTTGTGCAAGGGGTAAGAAGTACTTGGATTTGACAGTTTACAATTTAAGTACTTGAAATCAGCAGTTTATGAAGCATAATTTTTAGAAGACAGTAAATCAGATTTTGTTGTTGTTATACTGGTTATTTTAATTTTGAATGCGTTTAGATTATCTTTAAATTGTGATCTGATTAGAGGTGTGAACCTACACTGGTCTCACGGTTCGGTTACAATTACCATGCCATCGATTCGGTTTAATTCGATATATCGGTGCATCACGGTGCATTGAAGATGCTTTCCATACACAATTTTATATTTTACTTCACAGGCGCTGTTCAATGATGAGTGACACTTATAAATAACAGCGGCGCAGTGTTACCAAATTGGGCGGTTTTGGATAGTTTTTGGGCTGGAATCAGTCAGCTACATTTGGCAATACTGCAGCGGCGATCACAGCTGATCCATGATCGACACAGTGGAGAAAATTCATGCGCTCGTGTCTTTATTCAGAAGTAGAGGAAAAGTCACGCAGCCGGTCAAATGGGTCACAGTGAGAGAAAGAGAAATGGAGTTTACTTTTAGTCTCTCAGTCGCAGTGAAATAGGGGCTTCTGCTGTAAGTGTCAGTGAAAGACTGTCCAGCAAACACACACGCAGTGAAATTGTGCAGTTTCTGTGTTTTTAAGTAGTTGGAGCATTGTAAATACTCGCGTTCACCTCCCTCGCCATAGTAAGCTACGGCGACATAGTGCATATGAGATAAACGAAGTCAGTACATAATAACCGGTTATGATTATTACTGAACCGATACCGAATTGTCTGCGTCACGGTGCACAGAAGAAGCAATTTATTTTCACACCCCTAGATCTAATGCTTGCTTAAAGTTTTATTTCACAAAAATATGAAACACTGTAATTATTTTTAAAGTTTTTGGTTATAAATTTTGCTTAAGCACTAAAACCATCATATTAGAATCCTGTATGCTGGAGTAACGACTGAAAGACTAGTTTTGCCATCACAGTTATTGATTCAAAATATATTAAAGTACATGGCACATTTTCATATCTAATAGTGGTTCATAATATTCCTGTTTGTACAAAATTTTTCATCAATTAAATGCAACGTCAGTGAACCTACAAGATTCACTGATTTACAAGATTCAAGATTTACAAGATATTAAATAACAGTTTTCCTTTTGAAGTTATTCTGCTGAATTAGATGATTGTTTTATGGCCAGTACACGCTTATGGCCAGTTTCCATAAGTGGTACGGTACAAGACATTTCAGTACGCTTTTATGACCGTTTCCACTGTCAAAGTGAACGAGAAAATAGACTATTGCCCCTCGCTGTGCTGAAAGACACATCCTCTCACGCAGGTGCAGAACACACACTGTCGTTTTAGTCGGCTGCTATCCCTTTGGTGTGTTTATGGGCAGCTTTTTGCTCCAGATGTGAGCCAACACGAGGTGACAACACTGTTGGGTTTTGTTGGTACTAGTTGTTTTGCGTCGACTTGGTGTGTACTGCCCCTTAAATACAATGCTGGGACAAAACCAAGCAAATGATGCAAGTCAAGAGAGAACACCTAAGGAGCCGTCTGTGGTGACAGAGAAGTACTGTGGTAAAGTGCATAAATACTGCTTTGTTGTGCAGCAGCACTAGTTCTGGTTTTCCGAGTTTTCCAGCTGATGCTTTGGTTGCTGTTCAATATAATTTTGTATCCACGGCAGTAAAGTATCACTATCTTATGCTGAAGAATATTACTGAATATAAAAATGCATTAATATTAACTTCTCCTTTGTTGTTCAAGTGCAATAGAATGGGTGGTCTCGCTGTCTTTGTCGCACCCTTTCACCACCGATTAGACTGCTGGGTAAAAAGTAACCGGGATTAGACTTATACTCTCTCAGCTACCAAAAAACCACAAAAAATCAGAGCAAACGAACTTGTAAAACATTTTGACAGTGCATTAAAATTCATTGTAATCTTTTTGCCTGAATGAACACAAGTTTTACACCATTTACATCTGGTCGGGAGCAGGTGTACATTATTTTGTACCAACTAACATTTGGAAAATCTATGTAAATAAAATGTACAGTTGAAGTCAGAATTATTAGCCCCCCTGTTTATTTTTTCCCCAATTTCTGTTTAACGGAGAGAAGATTTGTTTAACACGTTTCTAAACCTAATAGTTTTAATAACTCATTTCTAATCACTGATTCATTTTATCTTTGTCATGATGACAGTAAATAATATTTGACTAGATATTTTTCAAGACACTTCTGTACTGCTTAAAGTGACATTTAAAGGCTTAACGAGGTTAACTAGGCAGGTTAGGGTAATTAGGCAAGTTATTGTATAATGATGGTTTGTTCTGTAGACTAGCAGAAAAAAAAATAGCTTAAAGAGGCTAATAATTTTGTCCTCAAAATGGTGTTTAAAAAATTAAACCTGCTTTTATCCTAGCCGAAATAAAACGTATAAGACTTTCTACAGAAGAAAAAATATTATCAGACATACTGTGAAAATTTCCTTGCTCTGTTAAACATCATTTGGGAAATATTCAAAAAAGAAAAAAAATTCAAAAGGGGGCTAATAATCAACTGTACATAAGAACAGCTTTTAATAATAATTTACACAAAAATTCGTTCTGTCCCAGTTTCATGAATGAGGCCCAATGACAGTAGACTTGAGAGGGAATTTTTACGCTTTAGCTTTGAAACCGAAAAGCTGACAAGCCTTCCCCTTTGTTCAGCTGTCTTTTTTTGTGGTTTGTCGTCACCTCAGCAGTCAGACTAGCGACAAACACATGTTTTCTCCTCCGAGCTCAAGGGTGCAGTAATGGAAGACCTACATCATGTTAACACCTCTGAGACGCTGCTCTTGTGGTAGTCATTATCTCAATGTAGCTCCACTGTGGCCCCGATGAGGTGTTTTCCAGATTCAGTTCTTCTCCTCCTTTCAGCTTTGTTACATCACCACCACCTCTCCCTCCAGGGTGCTGAGTTCACAAGCTTGTGACTTGTATTAGCCCTTAGAACAGTGTGTTTTATCCTGAACAAGATTCATCGGTGTTTCTCTTCAACCTGTTCTCCTATGGCTGATGTACGTCAGGTCTTAACCCACCTTTGGAAATGATGTCGCTTAATATGAATTAAGCTTTGCCTTTTTGATTGCATGCTGTCAAAATTCTCATACCTCAATTTGCGCAAGGCTTAAATGCCCCTCTATCAGATTTGATCTTTTATGTATTGTATAAGTTAGCTGTTTGTGGAAGTAAAATGCTTTCAAGGTATTGAAGATCAAAGTACATGATAAATGGACTTTTGCAAACGAAAGAACTGACTCTGAATTGCCTGAAATGAGTCGTCAGTAATTCCATATTTCTTACAAGCCTATGTAGCTTTGTAATGTATTTGCATCATTCCTTTCTATAGTTTTAATTGGCTCTAACGCTAATTGCTGGAATAGTTTGTGTAGTCAAGATGTCAACACTTCCCTTCTTTGTCCACTCTAATTAGGACTTGGGTTCTAATGGCCTGTTAGCACTAAGTGTTACAGTATGGTATGGGACCTTTATCAAGCTTGCATTTCCACTGCTAAAAGGGTATCAATGGTACGTGGTGTATGATAGAAAGTTTTGGTCAATGTCAGTCGCTCGAGGAAGCGGTCAAAGTAAGCTGTACGGATCATTCACAGATCATATGAGAAGCACTTCTCACTAAAAAGATGCTTTATACACATAAATACTGGTATATAAATGTTCATTACTAACCTTTCTATGAACATGATTTAATTATAACTGCAGATCAATGATGTGCGAAATAGCCTACTGTAATGTCTGCAATTATATTAAATAAATAAATAAATGCAACATATATGAATTCATACAGACCCTTACCGTCTTCGATGCTTCCAATTACAGAAAAACTACACACAGCATACATTTTGACCTTATTTGGGTTCCCAAACAACATGCAACATATAGCCCAGTCAGTGCAAACCTCTCATCTGTCTTTAATCTTCACCAGCACATGTAACCTCTTTTCAGGAAGTAATTCGGTCATTCAGAGTTCATAATAGTCAAAAAGGCGATGATAATAGTTAAACATGGCAGTTTGTTCATGTTAAAGGTTGCTGAAAGAATAATTTTTTCCCATGTTTTTTTCGGGTTTCTGCTTTGCTTTTTGGTGCTTTACTCTTGTTTGTCTGTTTCTGAAAGGATTGGATGTCAGAAGCACTCCAATAATCACGCACACGTTGTTATCATGAGCTCAAAGTTTATTTCAAATAGAGATGCGCAGTGAGCACATGCGAGAAAGCAAAATGTCTCGGCTGTGTATTTAAAAATGGTGTTTCCTTTCTGTTTTCATTCTCCTGGCTTGTGCTTGAGCTAGTGATGTATCTCTGTAAACCAATAGCATTTAGTTGCGTGCCATGCTCCGCCTTTTGGTACCCTTTTGTTGTGCTATAGGTACCCAAAAAGTGGTATGATATGGTTTGCTTTTAAGTACCTTTTTACAGTGGAAACGACCATAAAAGCGTACAAAACTGTATCGTACAGTACCATATAGGGGTGTAACCGAACCGAACCGAAATATCGCGATACACCAACCACGATAAATATCGCGAAACTCTCGTGGCGTACCTCGATACTCTCACGCCCCCTGCTGCCCATTGTTGAGGTTGACGTCACTTGTCTTTAACTAATTGAACCAATTTAAACGCATCTTTATTTTATCACATTTGATTAAATTATATTAGTAATCTTGAGTTTTTGTTCTAAATATTATTTTCTAAAGTTAGTATTTTCCAAGTGCATGTCATGTGACTTGAGTGAGCGATCACACTCAGTTACTACTGTATACACAGTATGGCTGCTTCGCATATATTTAGATTGCAGATTCCCCGGACACATTTAAGTCGCCTGTGTGGGAACATTTTGGTTTTCCCGTGGAGTACAGGAATGGAATTCATGTCGTAGACAAAGCGCTCGCTATAACATTTAAAGTGTGCTAATTTCACAATGTGAGGGTGTAAGCAAAAGACTGACAAAAGAGCTGCCAACAAAAGTGATTTAATGTACAAAAGTGAAACCAGAATAATGCCCAAATATATACAAAAAATAAATATTTACACTAATAAAAATAATATAATAAAGTAGCAAATTCAAACAAAGTATCAAACAAAAATTTGTTCAACTCTAGTAAGGGGACGATAGAAACAAAAGAAAGAAATATAACAAAATAAACTCATGAATAACCCCTTACCTCGCTAGAAACTGATGAAAATGTTTCCAACACTGTAAGTGTTAGTCCAATCACAACACATTTGGCCATCTGACCAATCAGAGCAGAGCAGGCTTTTGGAAAGCTAGACGTATTTTATTGAATAAACCTTTTCAGCCACTGTAAAAAAAGAGCTAATGCTTCATTGTGTTATGATAATTTGTTTTAATAAATTTATGATGAATAATAAAAAAAATTCTTAAATGCATATCAAAAATGAACATAAAATATCCTGTAAGATAGCGTAATAAATGCACTTTGACTGGTATTTGAACTGAAATATTCCTCGTTGCCAGATTGATTGTGACGAACCTTTTTTTCTGAAGCTTGTTGGTGGCGCATTGTAAATGACTAAAAGGCAGTGGTGTAAAGTTACAAATACTCAAACGACTGCTATTGAGTATTTTTTTTCTCAGAAATTGTAATTAACGAAGTAGTTTTAAAAATGTGTGCTTTTACTTTCCATTGAGTCAGTTTTTTTGTGCTGTACTTTTACTCCACTGTTTTCCTAAAACCTGCTGTCACCACTTTATTTTTTCTTGTCTATGGGAATTGGCTAGTAAAAATATCAGTCATAGAAAGTACATCGCATCATTCTGAACAATTTCAAGACATGGGCACTTTAGTGTCCAAAAGATGTTCAGTTTTTACACGCATTGACTCTGTTTAGACTGCATGTTACTGATGAGAAGATGAAGGATGTTTACTGTATGATGAAATCACCAAATGGCCTTAAGCAATAACTAAATGCACTACAGAATGTTACGTTTACACACACATGCATAAATTGCATATAATCAGCATTTCACAGCGTAATACTACTTTTAAAAGGGCTACTTTTTTTACTCATATTTTGAGTAAAATTTACAACAAGTATTTACTTATACTCAACTTGCACTACATTTTTAGGCAAGTAAGGGTACTTTTGCATGAGTGATTTTTCAGTACTCTTTTACCACTGCTAACAGTCACGTATTGATTGAATTTATTTATTTTTTTCATTTCATTTTATTCCAGTTGTTTTCACTGTAGTGGCTGAAGATTGGCTTTGGCAGAGCTTTTTCACAGGGCTTGTGCACAGTTGTCTGGCATGTGTTAGTTCATTAAACATCTCCCGGAGGGCAATCTGATGCTTATGTTTGACTCTTGTATGTTTCTGCAAAAGCAATGATGTTCGATGCCAAATGCACTCATTCTTCTTATCCCCTCATATTTTATCGTCTTGTATACTGGGGCCAAAAATCCTCTCATGTCATGCTTATTCACATGAAAATATAGTATACTGTAATGGCAGTGTCTCTCCTACAATAAGCAAAACTCAATTAGTATGTTGTAAATGTATATGAAATCTTTAGTTGTAGATATTTTGATTACTCATACATACCCAAGTTGAGACATGCCAGGTTTTTTTTTATTTGGCCAGTGTTTCTCATTCGTGTTGAAGTGTCATGAAAACTCCCTGTTTGTGCACAGGCCAGATCTCAGCACCGTTTTGAATAGCATGTAATTGTAGGTGTGGAAAGCTGCAGAAGTTGAGTGGAGTGGAGATAATGCAATGTTTGTGCTCCAGTCAGTTTCATTTTGCCTTGCGTTTAGTCATCAGATCTGCGCTCTTCTACTCGAATGTGTAAATATGTTGCAGAATTGCATGCAGTTTCCTAAAATGACATTACTGTTAAAATGTTTAATGGGGCTAGTTAGAAATATGTTTTATAGCAAGGGTGCCCAAACATTTTCGTAGGAAAAACCAATTATCATTGAGTGTCGTGGGCTGAAGGTAAATTTAACCAAACTAATTTACGTAAAATTTGTCATTGGTTATTTCCTAATTTATATTTTATAATATTATCAATAAACGGAAAACTTTACTTTAAATCTTATCAACTAGTGCAGTATAACTTTTAAATTTGACCTAATGCAATAAAAAAAACAATCATGTTAATATCACAGTGTAGTTCAGTGCTGAATACACAAGTAAAGCAGAATCTGCATTTGCCTTGATCTGCACGGGTCCTGACAATTTAAACAAAATCTGATTAATTTACACTCTTTGATTAAAACATTTAATTTCCGTTTGCTTTTGACAGTAAAACAAACAAACAAAAGGTGCCCACATTTGAGGGTGCTTTCACACTAGCACTTTTAGTCCTCACCCGGGTTCGTTTGACGTCAAAGTATGGTACGTTTAGCTAGTGTGAACATGTCTTCTGAACTCTGGTGCACACTCATGAACCGTACCTGAGTCCGCCTGAAAAAGGTGGTCTGGGATACAGTTCGTGTGAACTCTGGTTCACTTCTGGTATTAATGCAATTGTACCAAATAATGGAAGTGAACCACCAACTGTACTACAAACTATCGCTCATTTGTGTGTGTATGTCTGTGTATCTACCTTGGTGATAAGCGGGACTGACCCAGTGCAAACAGTGATGATGTCTGATGGTCTCCACTAAAACTATTTCTGCAGACGTCACGTGATGTTGTGAATGTTTTTAATGTTTTTTTTTGTGGCAGATAGATGCAAGTGGCTCTCTGTATTTTGGTTTTGATAACAAAACAGAACCAAAAGATTCAGTAAAAGCTGAACGACTGTGATATGCAAACGTCTCCATTTTGGCGCTTTGCTTTCATGGCCGGTTCAGAAGGAAAAAAGACTGTGTGAACAAACCAGCTGAAAAGGTGGCAAGGGGGGACAATCGAACTTGGGTTCGGTCCTGGCAATTGAACCAAGTGTGAAAACTCTGATATACAGACAGACCATTTGACTGTCATTTTATGGTTACTTTTGTGGCTCATTGTCCTCATGTTTTCACAAAGAGAACTGAGACTTTACCAGAAAGTATCATTCTTGCAATTACACTGACACAGTATTTGCTATATTTTCCCACAGTCATCCTCTCTCCGTATGGTCTGAGCGGGACTCTGACAGGCCAGTCCTTCAAGCTCTCGGATCCACCGACCCAGAAGCTGATTGAGGAATGGAAGCAGTTTTATCCCATCGGCCCCAACACCAAAGAGGTCACAGATGACAAGATGGATGACCTCGACTGGGAGGACGATTCCTTAGCCGCCGTTGAAGTCGTAGTCGGTAAGACAGATATTCAGCTCCATGTATTGTGATTTCATGGTCGCCTCGAGTGATTTGGAGTGCGAGTAATAATTAATGTGGTGCAGCTGGTGTGAGGATGGTGTACCCAGCCAGCCTGGTGCTGGTGGCCCAGTCAGACATCCCGCTGGTGGCTACAGTGAGCTCTTCCTCCTCCTCGGGCTCTTACGCTGGAGCTCCGCATAATCAGTTGGTCCATGGAGACACTGGCATCTCTTCAGTCACACTGACTCCTCCCACTTCACCTGAAGAGGCACAAGCAGGTACCATCACTATTGTCTTAATGATTTCAAATGTCATTCGATCAGAACAATTACAGTAGTGTATATGAGGCTTAATTTCACCCAGTTTGGGTAAGGTTTAATCCCTGCTTATATGGTCTTACTACAGCATAGAGTTTCGTAGAATTCTGAAAATTCTATAAGTAATTAATATTTTAAAATAGATTTTATGTAAATATTGTATGTAAAGCACTCATAAATGCATTTTAAGTTTTCTTTTAACAGCGAAACGGTCAAAATTAGAGGCAGAGACTATATGAATAAAATATTTGAATACATTGTAAATTATTTTTCACAGTATGAAGTAATAATAAATTGAATGTGGTAAATTTATCTTAGCATAAAGTTTAGTATGGATTTATTAGAGGTGCTTGAATTGTTATTTTGTTAATGTGATATGTTCAAATTTAATTTATTATTTACGTAATGTCATTATAAATGGGACTAGTAATTATAGATGTGAATAATACATCTAAATATTAAGTATTTATAAGTATTAAGTATAATAAGTATTTTATTTAAGAAATGTAATTCAATACAATTAAATGTAATTATTTTGTTTTAACACAATAAAAGTTAATTTGAGGCAAAGAAAGGATCAATATTTGAATACATATTTTGTAATGAAATAATAAAATTATTTTTATGTCCTCTTAATAGCGTAAAATAATAATTTTACGTACTAAGAACACTTATAAAAGCTATATATATATGAATAAAATATATTATTTCAAAACAAATTGTAATAAATTTGAATTTATTAGCAAAGGAATAATTTTCGAGAGAGAAATTACAATATGTTGCAATACATATATATATATATATATATATATATATATATATATATATATATATATATATATATATATATATATATATATATATATATATATATATATATATATATATATAATTTATTGTTCAGTGCACTGCAATGCAGACGTGGACAATTCGGTATCGGTTTGGTAATAGATCCTAACCGGTTACTATGTATTGATGTCATTTATCTCATATGCGCTATGTCGCAGTAGAAAATAATGGCGAAGGAGACGAGCGTGAGTAATTAAAACGCAGAAACTCAATTTACTGCGTGTGTTAGCTGGACAGTCATTCATTTCCCTATTGTACTGCTGTGGAGAAAATGAAAGTAAAACTCCATTTCTCTCTCCATCTCAATCACTGTGGCCCATTTAACCTGCTGGCATGACGTTTCCACTCCTCTCAGCTGTTATAGCGATACTTGTGGATCCAGACACGAGCCTGTCTGCAGATCAGGTTTTCACCAATGCGTCTATCATGGATCAGCTGTGATCGCCACGTCCGTTTATCAGTGTCACTTATCGGTGGACAGCACCAGCACATTAGAGCCAATCGAAGCCCTTTCTGTTTAGCACGTGACAAATCATAGGCGTTTAACAACTCGTTTGACTACGCTTAAAAATCAAGCGGGACTAATATTTACGTTTGTTTATTTGCTTTAAATGCTCATGTTGTTCTTTGCATGTATTTGAGTTTTGTTTGATGCAGAGTGTTTTCTTTGTGCAGGTAAAATCAAAGGTACAGTTCATATATCGGACTGCTTGTATTAAAGGACAAGATTGTATTACTAGTACATAGAGATATACAAATATTTATATGTTATACATATAAAAATTATACATTTCAATACAAGATTTCTTGTGCTGTGAAGAAAAATATAAAATTGTGTATGGAAAGCATTGTCGATGCACCGAGATATCGAATTGAACTGAATCAATGGCTTGATAATCGTAACCGAACCGTGAGACCAATGTAGGTTCACACCTCTAATTAAATGGTAGTTATATACTGAAATTATAACATCATATTAACATTTATGTGATGTAATATATATATAAATAATAATGAATACAAATAATAATTAATATTAATAGAAATTACAAATATATGAATACACAGTATTGTTATTATTATTCATTCATTTATTTTTTCTATTAAATATTCAATGATGAATTATGCATAACAAGTACAATCAACAGCACTATCTCATTCTAAGTTGCTGTCAAAGCCATTACTTATATAATGTCTTATCCCCGCCCCCTGTTGCAGTCTCTCAGCCTACCCAGAAGTGGGTAAAGCTCTCGGCAATGTCAGGCGCCTTTAGTGTGGACAGCAGCAGCCATCATGGAGGAAAGATCCCCCGCCGGCTAGCCAGTCAAATGGTGGAGCGAGTCTGGCAGGAGTGCAATATTAACCGAGCACAGAACAAGTAAGAATCTAAAATCTACATCATGACTGATTAGCCAGAGCAAATAACCTGGCAGTGAGAAATGAATTGAGTAAGAACAAAGCAAGTTCAAGCATTCGCTTTGATTTGTTTTTTTGCAGGAGAAAGTTTTCCACCATGTCTAATGGAGTTTGCGAGGAAGAAACAGACAAAGCTTCTGTTTGGGACTTTGTGGAGTCGTCTCAAAGGTCACAGTGCAGCTGCTCAAGGTACGCTCTCAGGTCTTATTATTTAAAAGAGACCTATTATGATTTTCACTTTATCTTTGCTTCAATGGGTAAAATAGCTGATATAAACAAGTCCACAGAAGAATGAGTTAATTTCATCGATAGAAAACTTCTCTAAAACTGAATAACACAGCCCCCCCACCCCAAACACAAAAAACAAAACTGTATTTTGCTCAGTATATATTTATGTGCTGATCTTCTTTGGCTCTTCAGGCCCATCACAGATAAATCAATGATATTATAACGTTCAGTAGGGGGTGGCAAAACCATGTCTTTGAGTCATTAAATTGAAATCTAAAAATTAATCATCGGCCCATTTGATTAATTCAAAATAAGGTTCATTCAGGATTGAAACACTGCATTGATCTCTGAGATCTGCAAATGTTCTGTTTTCACGAGGGTTTGGGCAATGTCTACCAATTTGGCATCGTACAATGTCTAATCTGAAACATCGCGAAGGCGGCGGTGAATTAATTATTTATGAATAATTAATTAATTCATAACAAATTAATTATTTGTAGCCTACCGTTTCAACTACCTGACCTGCATGATCTTTGTTTTACCCATAAGTAAATAAAGATACAATTACACACAAATTACCACCTGTCAATCACTTTTTCCCCGGGACTCTGGCATGAATATGCAGAGTGATCGGTGTCATTATAATGGCGTCGACAAACTTGGTTAGTAAAAAAGGTGCACAACCAACAGGAACCAAACAACAGTATCTGAGGTTTACACTAAAATTAGTACAAGTGTTAAAGTGAAAGATTGAAGCAGTGTACTGACGCTGTGACATGCTACCTGATAGATTCAAAAGACAGAAGTGTCATTAGATAGAGACAAGATAAATGTAGTGAGACGCAATCCAGTGGTACGTCCTTGTTAAACTGTTCGACGTGCACTGCTCTCTGGGATTTTGTGCTCAAAGCACCAACTGACTGCCGGGAGCTCAGATGATAATTTGTTTTCGCGGGTTCGTTCTTCCAAGGGAACCTAACAAGAACGTTCTCCATGAGAATGCGAGTCAATTCTCTGAATTCTTGAAATGGCCACTCTTTTATTTATTTATTTTTTCCATACGAGGGTAAATCAGGGGCGTTGTGTGATTGGGTGTTACACGGTTTAAGTAAATCAGCTTTTAACTAACATAACTAAAGTTATTAGCCTTAAGGCACAAGCTGCTATGGCAAAAATTGTGTTAACAGATACTGTATTTACAATCTACTGTACAGTATTTACGAGTAGATCTCAGGACTGCATTCACTCAGGCAGCAAAATGAATCTCATATATCGTTTCAGCACTTTGCTGTTTATGATGAGAAAAGCGAGTAATTCAGCAGACCCTAACATAAATGCCTCTGATTGGCCGCTGCATTCATAAGATGAATAGAATCGCAATAGAAATAGATCTAAATGCAATGCCAGGGATTGACACACTTCATTTACACATTTATTTTTAGTATCATGACAACACTTGTAATTTATTCGAGTTATTCATTTCCTCACCATTATTTTGGACTTTAGACCAAAAGCTAACATATTGCAAATTAGTTTTAAACCCAAACATTAAAGATTTTTACACATTACATGAAAGTTAAAATCCCCAAAACAGCATAATAGAGATGCTTGAACTAAAACGTGTGAATGAATAAAAGCTGTCTGATAACATTTTTATCTTTCGTTTTTCATTCCAGGCTTAAAAACCAGAAACAGCGGGCATGTAGCACTCCAGGGCATCCTCCATCTGCTGGCCAGCCTCCTCAGCCCTCTACCAAACACAAGATGGCGGAGAAGCTGGAGAAGGGGGACAAGCAGCAGAAAAGGCCCCTGACGCCCTTCCACCACCGCAGCTCTCTGTGTGAAGAACAACCCAGCTTGGAGCAAGGAGAGAGCGTTCACCGGCTGTGTCTCCAGGGTCATGAGGACAGCAGGTATCCCAGCCTCCACCACGCAGACATCACCTCCAGCAAGACACCAATGCTCCACAGCACTGTAGATGAGATGGGAGGTTCCCCTCAGCCGCCACCGCTCAGCCCGCACCCCTGTGAACGCATGGAGGAACCAGCCGATGGCATAAAGAGTTCATCCTCACCCCTGCACCAACACTTTTACCCTCCTTCCTCTGAGCCCTGCCTGGAGCCCCAGAAACCACCAGATGAATCCACTTTAGACCCATTGCCCTTACCCTGCCCACCTCCATACCCAGAGACACTAGAGGCCACTGTATACGTGGGCTCAGCCATAAACCCCAATGAAGATACGACGCATAACCCCTGGAAGTACTTTAGGGTGCCTGGAGGGAGGAATTCAGATTTCCACACACCTCAGCTTCCTGTGGTTTCACACTTTGAGGATGGGAACAGGACTGGAGGGCAGGATGGTGTTGTGTCCATTACGGAGTAAGTATATATACTAATAATAACACTAAATGCAAGGAACACTAGTCCCACTTTATATTAGTTATTATATTCCCACACTATGCTGTCCAAACCATGCGTTTCCTGGTTCGTTTGAGAAGTGTGAGTGCTCTGAATCAGGCTCAGGTGCAGTTCATTTGGCCGGCCCTGGCCTGGTTGAAAGAGGTGTGCCAGAGGGCAGTTTGGTTGGGCTTTGGCGCGGTACGCTTGTAGTGTGAGTGCAAAGCGCACCTGAATCCGAAACTGAAGATGCGAAGTCACTTTTAGGGACTGTTTCATATGGATTTGTTAATCATTCTTACTTTTCAATGAATGCAAACTGTCGTAGTTTAGTAAAGATGCAAACCCCTCACTGCACGTCAGCTGCTTTTTCCGCAAACCTCTTAATACGCGCTGCACAAGGACTTTCATGATAATTTATGAGCGTCAAAAGTGCTGAATCTGTTCTGCAAAATATTTGACTGTGTGTCACTGCATCCCAAACAACTAAAAATAATACAAAACGATATAACTAAAGCAATGTCCACTGTGCTGAGCGAGAGCACCTCGCTCTGTTAAACTGAACAGCGCATAGCAGATTATGTAAGCGTGCTCCGGCTCAAAGACAATGTGAGTACAGACCATCGGGGGAGAGGGGAAGGGGACAACTGCGCTTTGGCAAGGTTCAAGGCAACTGTACCTATTGAGTGTATACCCTTAACTATTATGTACTTCATAAGCTGCATTTCCACTGTCACGCCTAAAGCGAGCGGGTCAGGGCTAGTCGCGTTTCCACAGTCTCTTCCAGGGCCTGATTGGGCCAAAGCGGGGCTTTCTCGGGGCCAGCAGCCGGCCTTATTCAGCCCGCCGAATACCTTGGGTCAAAGCAAGCCTGCTGGGGCTTTGGGGCAGAATAAAAGCAGAGGCGGTATTTGCCAGAGTCTGGCAAAGATGGCGTGCTGCTATTACACTATTTTCCGAACGCGCACAAGTACATGCAGCAAAAAATAAATAAATATAAAGATATTAAAAAAACATATAGCTGGTCAGTTTAAGATATTCCTTAAAACACCTTATCGGCTAGGCTTAAGATTGCTCTTATGTTTCCGTTTTAAATTTAATAGTGTTGCTTAAAATAATATTAAAGTAGCTTTTAATTTAATAAGTGATATTTCTTTGCTGTGTCCTCTTAGATATTTTAATAACGCATAATAATCTTTACACCACAATAAAGACTAAGGGCTCTATTTTGACGATCTAGGCGCAAAGTCCAAAGCGCTGGGCGCAAAAGCATTAAGGGCGTGTCAGAATCCACTTTTGCTATTTTAAGGACGGAAAAATCTGCTTTGTGCCGCGGCGCATGGTCTAACAGGGTTGAGCTTATTCTCTTAATGAGTTATGGGTGTGTTTTATGAATAAACCAATCAGAGTCTCATCTCCTATTCCCTTTAAGAGTCAGTTGCGTCGCGCCATAGTGCATTTGTTATTTACATGGCGGACTTTGTAAGTGGAAAAACTGAGCGTTTCACTAGCGAGAAAATAGTTAAACAGACCATCTGCAGCGTGAGAATGAGCCTCCTCATTCATTATTTTTACTTTCACTCTCTTTAGTGGATAAGGAAACGAGTTGTACGCACAGACATCCATTAGCCTTTATAATTAATTTCATTTGTTAAGCGCAAAGATTTGTTTTCAAAACTATTTCTAAATTCAGTTTTAATTTCCAGTAAACGAATAAATGAATAGTAACAACGAAGTGTGGTCAAAAAGTGAGTTATATCCAAATACACATGCTGTGCCCTATATGGTCTAAAACCTGACATGTGGACAAATCTAAGGTTGTTTTTAATAAAACAAATATATAAATATGCATATAATAAATATTACTACTAATAATAATAGCATTATACAAAAGCAAATTGTCATGAATAAACTGAAAAAGCTCCCCGAGATGAAGGCATGAAAGCAGTGGTTTTTATAATTATGTAGAAAATAATAATTTTTGTAATATTTTATTCCTTTAATTCTTTTTCATTTGTAAAGATATTTGCATATTGATGTTCATCCTGTGTTTATTAAGCAATGTGTAAGCGAAGCGCAAAACTAACGCGCTCTGTGCTGGACTTTAGACCTTCTCTCAGCTGGTCTATTGTGCAGGCTATTTTAATTCCTCAAAATGGCAACGCGCCAGCAACGTGCCTTAACACGCCTCCTTTTTCAGACCAGAATGCCTATGGGCGCACGTATGAGCACAAATGGATTTGCTATTTAAACAGCGTGATGCAAAACGTCTGAATGACACTTGAGTCAAATTGAAACTAGCAAACAACAATTGCCTTGCGCCGCATTGCGCCGGGTGTATGATAGGGCCCTAAGCAGCCAGTAATTTCCAGTTTGTGCATGAAATGTGCACGTTTAGATGCAGGTATGTGTGAGAGAGACCAGGTGAAATAGTGCTCACATCACAGCTCTGTCGATGCCACGAGCAGCTGTTTTTTTTTTTTTCTTTGTTTATTTATTTTGGAGATAATACAAAATATGAATACAGCAGAAAGACATAAAACTTTACAAATCACTTTTGATTTGTATGACTTTTGTAGGCTCAGCACAATAAGTATTATAGATCTAGATAAAATAGCCTAATTAGGATCATTTAAATAATTACAAATACGCTTCAGTTGTCTCCATTTTAATCTATTCGTGATGATGCTATGGTGTGCTTTATCTGCCTGATTCTGATTTGACATCCTTCTTCCCACTGAACTGGGCGGGTTGTATGATGTTTGATTTGACCCTGAAACACAACATGATTTCTGCCTCAGGGTGGTGTAAGGTTAACAGTGTATTTATAAATGTTATTTAGGGCTGCATGATTCTGGCTAAAATGTGAACCACGATTTTTTTTTTTTTTTGCTTAAAATCAAGATCACGATCCTTTCTCACGATTTTTCAGATGTAAAATAAAGGTTAATATGAGTAGCCTATTTTTATTGTTAATTCTCAAACATATCATCACTTTGGAATTATAAGGTTCTATCTACGTTCTGAATGATTTTGAGATATTGAGCTTCAAGGTTTTTGCGATCCATATAGCAAACAGTATGTGTGCAACATTTGTTTTTAAAAAAAGTCTTAATGTAAACAATAAGTTTTCATTTAATAAGAATGTCTAACTCCGTTTTGACACAAATGTCAGAAAGAACCTAATAATTCTAAATGGATGAGATGGTAAAAAAACAACAATAATAATATTAGGCCTATGTGTTGGTCTACTGTTGCTTAAAATGCTAAACTTTGTAAAGTCATTATGGTGGACTTGAACAGACTTTCAATATGTCCTGTTTGTTCATTCACAGTAAAATGATGACATCAGAATATAACTATTCATATTTATAAAATTGAATTATTATGTTTAAGACATGTGCTTGTCATCTGTCATTGACAACATTATTAGACCATTTGTTTTCACTGGTAAAATCAGACATTTGTCATTATCAGATTTCTTCTTGCATTATATTCAACATTATATAAGCTAGAGTAGCTATACTGACACTGTAAAACATTTATTTTCATGCACAACACTGTGTTAGCTATGAAAGAAAAAACATATCAAATTCTTGTCGTAGACACAACCGTATAATGCTATAGCCTATGATAATTTAAATGATGCCCGGCCAGTTTAATTTTCACTTCCTAATGCGGCTCATGGCTGCCGTCACTGTGATAAAACACACACACAAGCAAATCATTCTTTCAACGATCACTCTGTGCAACAAATTGAACGTTATTTACAACTTTATTACTTGTTATTCACAGCCTATGCAAGTTCTGTTCACTAAAGTAGCCGTCATTGGCGTGCCGCGTTCTCTGTAGCTTGTGGTCAGCTCACGTGATTTTTGCGGCCGTAAATACATCATTACATGAAGACAGAAATGACATTTCTGCGTGAATCATACCTTATAAATACAGTATGTGACACTTTTAATGCCATTTGAAGGTGTTCATGTTCCTGTGAAGACTTGTGCGACTGCCTTGAAAATATAATTGGCTGAATCGTAGAAAAGCTGAATTAAGATCATGTGTAGGGTCAAATCGAGATTGTGATCTTTTTTTCGTTTAATTGTGCAGCCCTAATGTAATTACAGAAATTAAGTACAGATGCAAATACATGCAGGTATTTTATCAATCATAAGTACAATGTAAAAGTAATTTGAAACTTAATTTCAGTGTAACTACACAGTAGTTAAGGCCATCTAATATAAAGTGGGACCAGAACACTGCTTTGAGTAATAGATTTAAAAATGAATTAAGTCCTTTTCTTTGGCTTAATGGAACTGAACTCTAACAATTTTTATTTGGCATGATTGGTACTGAATCTCAAGTACATCGGTTTAATGCCTTTTCCAAAACATGGCCTCGTCTTTGTAAAAAAGGGATTTGTTTTATACTCGCCTGAGAATAGGTCAGCCTTTTAACATCTTAATTATGGATTGTAAATGCAAAAGGCAAGATGCGTTTCCACAAAGAACATTTCTTTGGCCCTTTTGCAAGTTGTTTTGCTTCAGTGGTTGTCAACAACATGAGGGAACTTTGCTGAAAAATAATTGGTCCAGGCATATTTTGACTAGTTAATGGCAGGAGCAGAGAGACTGAGCTGGACCCTGTTGATGGCCTGCTATTCTAGTGCACTGTCTGGGACCTAATGATGTTTTGCATGGACGACTAGTCAATATTCACTTTGGAAATATTATTATTGTTCTTTTTTAATATTATTATTTGTGAACAGCATTTTTTTTTTAAATAGTAACCTTTTTGCTACATTATAAATGTTTTTGCTGTCACTTCTGATTAGTTTATTCAACTTTGTTTAATTTTGAAAATAGTAACTTTTTTTCATCCATATTGTATTTTATTTAATTCAGTATAGTATGTAAAATATCAATAACACTTTACAATACAGGACACATAGTGAACTAATAATCAGAGGTGGGTAGAGTATCCAAAATCTATACTCAAGTAAAAGTACAAGTACTTGCAAAAATTAAGTAAAAGTAACCATCCTAAAAGTTACTCAAGTAAGAGTATGTATATATACATATACACATATACATATATTTATATATAAACACACACACACACACACACACACACACACACACACACACACGCACACACACACACACACACACACACACACACAGTTAAAGTCTAAATTTTATGCCCTCCTGTGAATATCTTTTTCAAATATTTCACAAATTAAGTTTAACAGAGTGAGGAATTTTTCAGTTTTTTCTTCTGGTAAAAGTCTTATTTGTTTTATATGGGCTAAAATAAAAGCATTTTAAGGTCAATATTGTTAGCCCCCTTAAGCAATATTTTTTGATTGTCTACAAAACAAATCATTTGACTGTTCCTTGCCGAATAACTTGCCTAATTAACCTAGTTAAGCCTTTAAATGTCACTTTAAGCTGAACACTAGTATCTTGAAAAATATCTAGCAAATTTTTATGTACTGTCATCATGGCAAAGATATGCATTGTGTTGAAAACATCTTTTTATTAAACACAAATTGGGGAAAAATATACAGGGGGGCTAATAATTCTTTTATGTTAAAAAAAGAATGTTTAAATGTTATATTTTAATGGTTAACAGTGTGAATGACTAAAATGGGCTAATCAGTTATTCCATTTAACAGTAGTTTCTTCAGTTATCCCATTGTTACCAGTATTAATGTTCAAATTGGGATAATGTTTTTTTCAGGTTGGAGCTGTAGTTCATGTATGTTGCAATGTCAGTTCGATGTACAGCGTGCATCGCATTATCAAACTAACGTCATTGTTGGTACTACCTTGGAGTGAAAACATAGACTGAATTTGAGTCCACGGGTAACCTGGTCCGATAAACTCACCACACAGACAGCGTGACCGTCCTTCTCGGAACCACAGAAGGCCATGGCGCGGCGTGACCGCAGTATAAACTCGCACGTCCTCCTCGACTTCAGCATCATTTCAACATAAGCGCACGCTCTAACCAAAAGCGGGAGACACGTCTCTATAGTAACCTTTTGCGGCAAAACCTTTCCAATGCGGCGCCTCGCAATATTTACAAACA
The DNA here is from genome assembly GCF_903798145.1 of Danio aesculapii. Classification (NCBI taxonomy): domain Eukaryota; kingdom Metazoa; phylum Chordata; class Actinopteri; order Cypriniformes; family Danionidae; genus Danio; species Danio aesculapii. The sequence continues at coordinate 5,048 of NW_026613736.1, read as the reverse complement.
AGTCATATGAATCATATTTATTATCATTTAACAGTAATTGGAGGAACGCTGCCAAATGTAGTGAAGTAAGAGTAATGATTTTTCTTTAATAATTTAATTAAGAGTAAAAGTACACATTTTTAAATGTACTCAAAAAGTACACGTTATCCAATTATTTTACTGAAGTAAATGTAATTCGTTACTACCTTCCTCTGCTCATAATATCAACATTTACTAATGCATTATTAACATTCCTTGTTAGCATTAGTTAATGGACAATGAGTTAACAGAAACCTCTATTGAACAACTTTATTTTCATTAATGTTAACAAACATGAATAAATAGTTTAATAAATGTATTGTTCATTGTTTGTTCATGTTAATAAAATCATTAATTATTATATCTACCATATCTTACAGAATGTATCAAATTCTGTTATAAATGTGCAGTTAATAATAACAAGAACAGGTTAAATGAAAGGCACTTGCATTCAGTTGCTCTCATATAGCAGTTTTAAAGCCATTGAGTGTTCCACTTTTAAATATAATGCCATCTTATGCCATTTATTTTGTTTATACACTTAAAAAGCTGATAGCAACCTGATCATTCAGACTCAGTTTCTTCCAATGACTAGTTGTGTAATATAGTGTGGGGGTGTTTTTTTTTTTTTCTTTCTTTTTTAGGATGATGTCCTCTTCCAAAAGGCCTCTGAAGGTGTCTGAAGAGCTGGTGAAGATGTATGAGCATAAGAAAAACCTGTATCTATCATCGGCTGTGTGTGATGAAGATCCAGAGCGAGAATCTGATCCTTACGCTTTTGAGGAAGGAGACGAGGAGTTCACGTTCTCCGATAAAGACAAAAAGCCTGGACCCGAGAGAGAGGCTGGGAAAAAAGCTAAGGTCAGACAGTGATTCTTTTAGAGGAATGTTGAGTCAAATGAAAGTTTTTATTGATTAATTGTTTCTTTGCTTGACTTTTAGAGGGAAGATGGCAGTTCATCTTCTGATGGTGAGTGGAATTTTCTGAAGTGTTATTTCCCAAATAAAATATTTCAGTTTCTGAGGTTCATCTTGAACATTTGTTGTTTGCACAGATGCCCAGGGTTCAGGTGGTAGTAAACCACTTCCTACAACCAGCCTGATCCACGAGACAGATCTGGTCGTGTCCATTAATGACCTGGACAACCTTTTTAACTCTGACGAGGATGACCTTACGGTTAGTAACCACCACTTACATGCACATTATGATGCTTTGTTGTAGAAAATGAAAAAGTTTAAAGACTTTTTAAAGTCACATGAATTGCTCAAGTGTGAGTTTTTCCACAGACTTCAACAGAGTGTAAAAATATTGCTCGTTCTGTGGGTCTCGTCTATCAAATCTGATCTTTAATTTGTATTCCCAATTGGATTGAAGTCAGGTGATTAGCTGGGCCATTCTACAGCTTGGTTTTCTTTCTCTAAAAGCATTTGAGAGTTTCCTTGGCTGTGTTTTGGATCATTGTCTTGCTGAAATGTCCACTCTGGTTTCATCTTCATCATCCTGATAATGTAAATGTTCGACTGAAGCAGCTATTATTAATTTACAATGACGAAGGGTAGAGGGTTGTTGAAAAACTACTGAGAGATTTCAGCTGCTGTCTGGGCTTTCGGTGCCTTCACATACCTTTCTTCATGTGTTCAATACTTTTTCCCTGTGTTAATTTATTTTATTACACATAACTTTAATTTGTAAACTAATTAGATTTTTTTTCTTTGCATAAATGAATTTCTTTGGTTGTTACCAACATGACAATTTGCAGTCAACAGCACCTTCAGAAATATGTTTTCAGAGACATTGGTGACTTGTTCAATACAGTTTTCCTGTTTTATGTAAAATTATTTGCAGCTCTATTCTGTCTCTTTTTGCTTTGAATTGCAGTTAGTGAATCCCTGCCATTAACAAATCTTTTGGATTTAGTGATGTGTATATGCACCGACTAGAGAGTGCTCAGTAGTATGTTTCCTCGCTTTGGATCTCGTGCCTCATTAGGAAAGCTCTTAGGTGGTCGTAAAGTTCTTTATTTGCTGAACTAAGCGAACAGTAGAGCAATTAAAGTGAGTTTGTCTTTGTGTTACTCTCAGCAGCCTGGATCCAGGAGAGCTGCCGGTGGAGCCGAGGAGAAATTTGGAGGGAAGGAACCAAAACCTGCAGCGCCAGACCCCCTGCCTTGTACGTGTCCCACATGTTCACCCTTGCTGACCCATGCTACATGTGTAACTAATGTTACTGAAGAGACTGTGCCAATGAAAATTCATACAGTCCGTAGGGAAAGATGGAATTCTGGTGTTAATGCTTTTAAAGCCTCATAGGAATGTGTTGGTAATTGGCTAATATTATAGCAGGTTCTTATTTATGTTGCTAACTTGCTGTTAAAAATTATATGCAAGCTTTTTTGCCTGAGTTTTACAATTTGCTTTGCATTATCTCAGTTAAAGTTGATTTCTAAAAACACAAAGCTGTTAAATGTGTCTTTTTGATCCATGACGTAAAATCGTTTTATTATTATTATTATATCTCTAAAATAATATTTTTATTCTCTATATTATGATGTTGTAATACTTAAATAGCTTGTAATACTTGTAGTCAGTGTTATTATAAAAAAAAGATTAAAAAGATTTAATTAAAATAGTCGAATAATTTATACGTATCAGATAATTAAATAGATACAAACTGAGAATTTGCCAGCTTGTTTAAATGAAATAATTTAATGAGTAAAAATCTCTAATAAAAAGATAATATTACAAAATTAGACTAAACACTAGAAACTTGATTAATTTCTAAAGCTCTAATACATAACGTGTAATAGTATAGTTTTAGTGTAGTATATATTGGCCATTTGGACTACCGTTACCCAAAATGGTAATATCCATACAAATATCCATACAAACCTAGAAATGTCTCCTGCTTATTTCATAGCTGCTGTAAAGCTGGTGTGTTCTAGAGATACTCATTCTCTCCAACACAGCCCGTTATAGTGCTGCGCAAGTCATCACAGCCCGAGACCCTTAATGGCCAGCATCTGTTACCTATTTTCTATTTTTAGTGCCAAAAATTCAGTTCCTTCATTGTGTGTGTTTATTGATCTAGGCTGTGCAGACCTGCACCAGATGTTCCCAACCCCTCCGTCACTGGATCAGGGTTACTCTCCTATAAACATGGGCAACACGGAGTCAGCAGCTGGCCTTTCTCTTCTGGATGGGGCCATGAGCGGGAACTTCAAGATGGAGGTGGAGGAGGGTTTCTGCAGCCCTAAACCCTCTGAGATAAAGGTTTTTTTTTTATTACTGCGACAGATTTTCAGGAAGAGTCTTCTTGTCATTTGAGACACTGATTGTTTGTTGTTGTTTTTTTTCAGGACTTCTCCTACGTGTTTAAGCCAGAGTCCTGCCAAGTGCTCATCGGCTGCTCTCTTTACGCCCCTCTGAAGACGCTGCCCAGTCAGTGTCTGCTTCCCGTCAAGCTTCCAGAAGAATGTGTGTACCGGCCCAGCTGGACAGTTGGCAAACTGGAGATGCTGCAGCCGATGGCAGCCATGACCTTCCTCAACAAGGACAGGTAAAAAAACAGCAAAGAAATCTGTGATTTTTACTCTCTCCCAATCAGATTTTAAGTGTTTGACTGGCTAATTTTACATTAATCATTAACATCTACATTTAAATATACGAAAATTTACACCAGATGCCGTATCAGACACACAAGACTCACACATGGACATTTACCCAACGAGGAAGAAGCCCTAAAATAACAACATTGCTACAGAAACCAAACTGTTAAACATACTTGTGGAATGTCCTATTTTTTATGTAATCAGACAAGCAATTTTCTCTTGAAACTCTTTTAATGAGATCATTTTAAATGTAAATTCTTCCAAAATTTTAAGATTTTTTTTTGTCAAGAGTAATTATTGATCATTATTATTATTTATTTTAAATGTATTATGTATTGCTGTTGATGTCTTTTTATTGTGACATTTCTCATTATAGAAAAGTGATCTTTATGAAACGTGGCTTATTTGATCTGATTTCTGGCCATAAAATAGCCAAAGAAGCTGATATGGCAATAAATTCAAAACACTTTCTCCACATTTAAATATACATCTTTTTCTCTCAGGGTGCCTGCGGGATCTTAAATGTCTGAAATCTCAATCTAAATTTTAGTCTGTAAAAAGTCTTAAATGTACTGAAATATTGTGTTGTAGGTCTTGTATTTTTATTTTTTTTAAAGGGTCTAAATTTTCAGTTGTATTGCTACCAAGTCTGGCCAACACTCATACAATCATCAACAATCCATTTCATGCGCCTGTCAATTGATGTTTTTTTTCCATAAGGTACACCTTTGTGAATGTTTTATTAAATTTTTTAAATATTTTCTGTTTAAAAATGACTGGCAAACGTGTCAGAAAAAACTGCCTAATCTCCGCGAATATTTGAATAACTTATAAAACAAAGGTTGTCTGGTTTAGTACTGTTAGTAATGCATAGAAAAAAGCAAAGCAGAATTCTCCTGAGTTTCATTAACCCACTAATGACAGCCACTTTGTGATGGCTTTTAAGGTGGTTAATGAGGTTTGTTGCGCTACCTTTGGAAGTTTAGACTGAACAGGAGCAAAGGCTACGATCGCGACGATATTTAATTATTGAACATGGGCCAAAAATAAAGAATTAATTTAATTTAAAAATTAAAACCAAATGTAAAAATGACAAGATGCATAAATAAGGAGAAAAAAAACAGTAGATCAACATATAGTAGTGTGCATCGGGTGTCTTGAATTTTCCCTAGACAATCAATTGTCCAGCAAACAAAATGATGTAAGACACTTTCGAAGTTCAGATTTATCAAGATTGCTGTAGACGTAGTCAAAATTTCCTTGTTTGTTCATCTGTATCAAACACAACATTTGATTAAACATTGAGTAATCGTAGCTTTCATCAGCTCGTTGGCATGAATGGAAGGCTTTTAAACAGATTGATTTAGCTTATTTAGGAGAGGGTATCTTATGCGTGTAGCAGGTGGCGGTTGAAGTAAATGG
>NW_026613735.1:0-48330 GCF_903798145.1 Danio aesculapii | reverse complement strand
GATTTTTTCAACACATTTCTAAACATAATAGTTTTAATAACTCATCTCTAATAACTGATTTATTTGATCTTTGCCATCATGACAGTAAATAATATTTGACTAGATATTTTTCAAGACACTTCTATACAGCTTAAAGTGACATTTAAAGGCTTAACTAGGTTAATTAGGTTAACTAGGCAGGTTAGGGTAATTAGGCAAGTTATTGTATAACGATGGTTTGTTCTGTAGACTATCGGAAAAAATCTAGCTTAAAGGGGCTAATAATATTGACCCTAAAATGTTGTTTAAAAAATTCAAAGCTGCTTTTATTCTAGCCGAAATAAAACAAATAAGACTTTCTCCAGAAGAAAAAAATATTATCAGACATACTGTGAAAATTTCCTTGCTCTGTTAAATATCATTTGGGAAATATTTAAAAAGAAAAAAAATTCAAAGGGGGGCTAATAATTCTTACTTCAACTGTATATCTTTACACTAATCATCACTAATAATGAAAATCATACAAGACCTATTTGTATGAATAATGTGTTTATAAAATGTGTTCAGATTATATTAACAAAATCTAATAAATTTATGAAAACTGTATGTTCTAACTACTGTAGCTTTACTGTATCTCTGTAGCTATGTTCAAATTGTGAAAGAATGTGTATGTGTATTTTTAAGCTGAATTAAAGCAAATCAATCTAAATCATATTTAAATGTAAAGAAATCATTTCACAGTTCGCATAATATTGTCTGGCTTATTGTGCATTTTACTTTTATGATAATGGAATTGGTTTTCACAACATTATTACATGGCCACTGATATACAAAACAGATATTTGGGCAAAAGAAAATGAAACCGGAAAAGAAAACAGGACCAGTATGTTTTATAAATGAAAAGATAAATGTAGCTTCAAATCTTGCTACACTAATGCTTTCAAATAATCACAGAAATAAAGTATTCCCTAATTATCCTTACATTTTATAATCATGTTCTCTTTCACACTCAAATCTCTAACAATTGAGCTGTTTAAAATGTGTTGATCAAAACAACATGTTTCTGTTGGTATTGTTCGCTCATAGTATTGATATTGTAAATGAATCCTCTCTGAATAAGGCTTATCGTTGTTATATTTGATTTTATATATATTATACATTCGATATTTGATATCGAAATGTTATATTTGATTTATTTTTAATTAAATTGTATATTGTGAGGACACTTTTGTTGACCATTGGTGTATTATGGCCAGTGTGGATCAAACTAGACAGTCAAAAGTGAATTGAGCAATGAGCTCTTCGTCGTAGGCCTTTTGATTACTGACCATTCTTTTATCTGGCAAGTTGCATTGGTAAAAGACTTGGTAGACTACCTTTTTTGTCAAATAGCATGCAGTAAGTGACCAACTTAAAAGGTGCCAGTTGCCTGCAAACCTTTGACTAAAAATCAAGCTGGTGAGCCCAAGCAGTGCAGACATGTGAATTGGCCACACATGGACACAAAATGACAATTGGTCTGCAATGAACAAATAATTAAAGTATGTGTGTGTTTCTTACTTGGAAATTCTCACATTATTCAGGATTTGTCCAATATTTAAGAATGTCCCACACCCTCCCACCCACAAAATCCTGCAGGTAAACATATATGTGGTCTAATTTTCACTGCTTTTCCCCACAAATCTGTTATTTGTTTCACTTGCTTCGCTTTTGAATATAAATAAAAAAAAGACAAATATGTTTCGTTTTATTTGAGTTTATTTAAACGGAATGATTAACATGGAAGAAGAGAAACAAGGAGCTTTTCATAACATAACAGAAATACAGTCAGATTAGTTAGAAATAAGCTAATAATTTTGCAATGAAACAAAATAATAATAAACGTTGATTTTTCAAGTGGTCAAACAAAAAAAGAATTTAGCCTCATATTGCTTCAGATTTTGCCTTTAGCAATGTCCAAACATTGAACATAAGTCATCCTTATTCTTCAAAAAAATTAGGCCAATTTTTTATATATTTAGCTAATGTAAAAATAAACAGAATTAGCTTTAAAAAAATGTAGGCCTATACTTAATGTGTCCATGCAGGAGTGGTCATACAGTATATTCATTTTAGTCATTTGTCATTAACTGATGAGAGCTTCAGATTAATGTATCTCTGCTTGAGTATGCGACTGCAAATACTGACAGCTCTCGCCGTGCAACTTTGTGCAGTAGATAGTTTTTTTTTTGTTTTGTTTTTTTTTCCTCGCCGCTGTCGCCACTGGCTTGCATTGATGGATCTGCTCTTCAGTGTTTGGACTCTCATTAGTGATTATTAAACTACACTGAACTGAGCTAAACTGAACTGAACTTAAACACTAAAAACTGAACTACACTGTTCCAGTTTACTATGACCTTTTATCTTAAGCTGCTTTGACACAATCTACATTGTATAAGCGCTATACAAATAAAGGTGAAATGAGTTGAATAAATGACAGTATTTGTTTTTAGTAAATTAATTTTAAGATATTTCCATTGTGTTGGAGTCTTGTAAATTGTTGCATTATTCCGAAACCCGCACATATATGAGGACCTTTGTGCCCGCACCCTGATTCATCCATTAAATTTTGTCCTGTGTCGCACTCGGCGCAATGGATCCCGCAGGTTCTGTGGTACTCCCGCGGGAGTGCAGGTCTCTACTTCCAATGTATTTTTCCAAACTCTCAATAGCATCCTGTTTTGTTATGTTTTTCCATTCAGTTAGAATCTCAGCGTTTTCCTGGAATGTTTCATTGTAGTGCTTTTCTAGATCTTCCTGGAATCTCCACACAAACCACTTCCAATAGGGCAGTTCAGAGAGGTCAGGAGTGATGCTCCACTTTGCATAATCTTCTCCTGCTTGTCTGTATTCTTTAAATAGAAATATTCCTTTAATGCATATAAACACTGCATCACTTGCCACTAAATTTGTGCAAATATCCACACTGAGATTGTTTGTTAGAAAGTAACTCAATCCATTAATTCCATCTACTCTGTGGAAAGGAACACTGTGATCTCCATCATGGTCTTCTATGGTGTTTGTGCAGGTGGCGGCACAGAATGGGCACTGAACCCAACAACACTGACAGAAGTGATCAATCAGAATCTCATCTGGCCTGAACTTGACATCTAGTTTTTCACCATATGTCTCACTGAATCCTGTGCTGGTCTTAGACATTATATCAGGAAGTTCTTGATTTATCACATCTTCTAAGAGATTTACATCACCATTATCATGTTTGACTCCACTGAAGTCTTTTTCAGAGAAGATCAGCTGATCTGAGAGCTGCTGTGTGAAACTGGTCAACCACAAACCAGCATCTCCACTGTTGACTTGAGCATGTTTTGTAGATTGATGTGCTGCGTTCATGATCTTCTCCTGCAGGAGTTCAATGTTCTTCTTCATTTTGGGTAAAACACTGATGCTGAACTTATCACTGATGTACCGACTGACTTCATCTCTGATGAAACTTTTGAAGTAATCTTTGGTATTTTGAATGTACTCCATGTATTTGCCAAAATCCTCCTCTTCTGCCAGTGTCTTCAGGATGTGTTTCTCCAGATTTGATCTGTTTCCATTCAGTGATACACAGTTTGTTATCATTTCATCTGCTAAATCCCTTGCAGTTTTCTTGTAGACGCTCTGCTCAATTGGCTCTTTGAGTTTCTGACAGATGATCTCTCCAAAAATGGCAGCTGATGTTGCTCCATGACAGTATTTCTGGAAAATACTATAGTAATCTTCTCTCTTCTTCTTAAAGTATATGACAGGATCATTGGCTTCTCTGAACAGTTCGTGTTGGCCAGTGATTGTTTCCTGTGCTCTCTGAATAATAGAGAATATCAAATCCATGAAGAATTCATTCTTGAACACATAATTCACTGCTCCTTTTTGATGTTCTGAAACTCTGTTTTTTATGTAATCTGTGAGTTGCTGAATGCAGCTGATATTGTAACCCATCTTTGAAATGTTAAATGACTGAATCATTGTATCTGTCTGCTGAACAACATTGTCGACTAACAATCTTATTTGAGCTTCATCCTCTTTTGATAGAGTATCAAAACCAAGCCCCTTTTTTACTAATCTAAAAGTATCTTGACATTGCCCCTTAAATCCACTGGATTTTTTCAACTGTACATAATCTGAATACGATTTTTTTCTCTGTAGAGAAAAAATATTATTGTACTTCTGCACAGAAATGCTTTCATAGAGGTTATGGAGGATCTCGCTCACATCTGTCATTATGTCAATGTCTTTGACTGTTGGAGTGTCTGTGATGATCTTTGTGACACTCTTTTCCCAAAACAAATCAAACTCTCTCTTCAATGTTTCTTCATCATTTGCTTTCTGTTTGAGATTTAAGGCCAGTTCTTTGCTCTTTTCTAAAAGTGTGTTTTCGTGATTAATCTTCTGAGCATCAATGTCTTTCCTCAGCTCTCGCTGCTGAAGAACCTCATTTAGTTTCCTCTTTGTTACTCTCACAATGTTCTCCTGAAGCTCATTGATTTTGATTTCAAATGATGTTTTCCACTGGATCAGTATTTCAGCATCCGAGTCTTTCTCAAAAAAATGTGCCATTGAATTTCTCACTTCTTCATGTGTCTTCTTAAGTTTACTTTTAAGATCAGTTTCCTTTACCTCAAGAATTGTATCATTTTCTATTTGGTTGTGAAGTTTGTGCTCAGTTTCTATCATGGCATTGCGGAGACTCCATGACCATTTACCATATTCAGTCTCCAGTTTTCTGTAAGCTGAAATCTCCAGTGAATTTTTGAAGCTGAAGACGAATCGTTCATTCAGTAAAGCCTCCCAGAGATCGTTAATACGATCTTTTGAGTGTGTCAGCAACATTCCTTGTGACTTTGAGGCGTGAAACATAATAGTTTTTTTCAGCTCTTGAATATTTTCACAGTAATCTGGGTTTGGTGGTGCCATTGGTGGACTGCCCTCCCAGAGCTGAGCAAAATACTTCACATCATTCTGAACATCAAATGCAATGACGTCACTGAAACGTTCAGCATCATAGACTTCATCTTCAGCAGCAAGTTTTGTCATCTCATCCAGTGTCTCCTGTAGTTTTCTCTTTCCCTCCATGTTTTTCTCTCCAGCTGTGACGTCTGAAACGTTCTGATGCACAAACACACAGCTGGGATTCAGTCTGACCTTCTTCATCCTCATGAAGGCCTGAACCACAATCTGAAGAATGTCCTGCATCTCAGAGGGGTTTTCTCCAAAGATGTTGATCAAGGTCAGATTTCCAAGACCTACAACAAATGTGGCCAGTTCATTGTCATGATGTCTTGTTGGTTTTCCAGCCAGTTCAAGAGAACGGAGGCCTTCAGTATCAACAACCAGAATATAGTCAAACTTCAGCTTAAATTGTGTTTTCATCTCATCAGACACTTTGACCAGCTGCATGAAAGCTCCTCTGGTGCATCTGCCAGCACTCACTGCGAACTGGAGTCCAAACATGGCATTCAGCATGGTGGATTTCCCAGAGCTCTGAATCCCTAAAACTGACAACACAAAGACTTTCTGGTCTCCAAGTTTCTGGACGAGTTGATCCAGTACAGCAGAGATCCAGATTACAGGAACATGAGCAGCATCTCCATCCATCAACTCAAGTGGAAACCCAGAGATCATCATGTCTGCTGCAAGACTCGGGAGAGAAGAGAAGTGAACTGGAAGATCTTTTTTGTTCTCCTTCACAGATGAACATGATTCATAGATTTGACCGATCTCCCTCATGATGTGCTCCAGTCCAAATGCTGCAGCTTGAAGATCTTGAGATATTCTCTCAAGTTCTGCTTGTTCAGTTTTGAATTGTTCACATTCAACATGGTCCTCTTTTAGCTTTACAATTGCTGACCACTTTTTATCATATTTGTGATGAAGAGCAGAAAGGTCAGCTGATGTATGTTCATCCAAAAGGATTCTGAGCCATTTAAGAAAAAACACATTTTTTGCATTATGTGAGCTTGTGTCTTTAATAAAGAGCTTCATAAAATCGCAGATGTCAGATTTATGTTGTTGTTGACGGATTTCCTTTATTTTTTTTAGTTTTCGACTGATGTCTATTCCTGGTTCATCTCCTTGAGGTCGGTGTAGTTCTTTGTTCTTCTGACTCCACTGATGCCACAGTTTCCCCTGATGAGGCAGAAATGATTCTTTGATTTCTGTCAGTTTTTCATTTTCAAGTAAACTTATCATCTTCTGTGCTGCTTCTCTTCCTCTCAAGCAGTCTCCATCTTCCTCATCTACTCTGATGTCTGAGCGTTTAGATAAATCTACAGGTCTAAAAGTGGAAGAAAATTCTGAGAGACAGTCATTTATAACTCTTCGCATTTCTTCAGATACATCTGACTGATTTCTGTTTTTTAAACCAATTTTGAATTTCCATTTCTTTATTTCAGTTAGGGGAGATTTATCCTCAGTAAAAACGCAAATGAGTGACTTTGTTGTTCTAAACAAGTTCTGGATTTGTGCTGTAATTTTGTCATTTTTCTGAAGTTGTGGCAGAAGAACCACATTGACTGAGGCCATTTCTGTGAGGATCTTCATCTGTTTCTCATGTTCTCCTGCATCTCCATGTAGATTACAGAAGGCCACACAGTTATTGAATTTATCAGTGTCTTTCCCAGAAGGGCAGAACCAGGCGATCTCCACCACTCCATCCATCAGAACTCTGGATCTGCTGCTGCCTGGGCAGTTCCTGTGGAAGAAAGTGTTGTGTTTCTCATTGATCAGGCTGTTCATCAGATGAGACTTGGATGAAGCCACTGAGCCAAACCTGAAGAAAAACACCATTGGAGTTTGTGCATTGTAGATTGGCTGGGATTGACTGATGATTTCATTGTCTTTTTTTTTTTTCCAACTCTTGTTGATTTGCCTGAATGTCCAAAGAGGAAACTCGATCTGTTGTGTTTCTGGATCAGGAACAAGCAGAGGCAGAGCGTACTGACACTGGGACAGTTTAGTGACCATCATCTGCTTTAGGAAGGCATCAGCACAATGAAACACAGCCATCTGAATGTCCATCGGGTGAATTCTCTCAGAGTGACTTAATTCTGTGTTTGGCAAATGGTTGTTTTGCACAACAAAATCAAAAAAGTCACCCTCATCTTCAGGCAATTCTTGATCTATTTGCTGCATTTGCACCTGTTCTTTGGTTTTATTTGTACTGATATATCTTGCTCTGTAGTTCATCATCAGTAGTTTTTGTAGGAAACTCTGTACCAGCTCCTTCTCAGCACAAGACTCATGTGACTGTAATGAATGTTTAGATATCTGCAGAATATGTGCAGCTGTCAGTTTGTTGTTTCTGTGAAGATGAAGTCTCTGAAATAGTTGCTCTCTTTTGTCTTGTTCAGGTTTTTCTTGCTGTGGGTTTTGATGTGCTCCTTGTCCAATTTCTTCATTTTCTGCCTGTTTAATGAATAAAATAGTAGAATTTTACTCTTTCATTGTCATGGAGTCATATTCAGTACTAATAATGAGAAATTTCCTTATCTCATTATCAATGCTTTTCATTTAAAAGTCAAGGTGAAGTGAATTTTAACATAACTAAATTAATCTAATTAAATGCATATTAAATTTGGCTTAGAAATCACCCCCAACTAAAATCATATTCAGCGTGATAAATTAAAGGGCACCTATGGTGAAAAATCTACTTTTCAAGCTGTTTGGACAGACATGTGTGTAGGTATAGTGTATAGACCGTCATATTGGGTGGCACCCAGTCCTTTTTTTTTTTTCAATTTAACAACATAAAAACGGCGGACCAATTGGAGCAGTTTTCAGAGCGCCCGCAACTTTACGTAGGAGTGCGGTCCCCCCGCCCACCAATATTGATTGACAGGCGCGCATCACCATATCCTCAGTTTGTTGTTTCACGTCCGCCATTTTTAGCGTGTGAGTTAAAGCGATGTCACTAAAGGAACATCCTATCTCTATTGCTCTTTTTAGATGTAAGGCTCATTGGGCTCAACACAAGATCAATATTCTCCACATGATTGCTCTAATCGGAATAATTTTTTTATTTTTTTTATTTTTTTAATTTTAGGTGCGTTTGCAAACATGTGTACTTTTCATTGTGTCTACCTTAAACTTCAGCCGTTTGCATTTCTCGTGGTCACAGAAGCTCCCTGTCAACTTAACTAGGTGCAGCTGGAAAGTGCGAGCGTGTTGCCTTACGTGCGCGTCTCTCCATTGGAAATAAAATAACGAACTTGCATAAAGGTCACACACTAGAAGCGCTGCTCTGCAACGTAGCGCAATGCATTTTAGAGTTCTAAACATGGGTTTCTATCAGGGTACACCAAACGGCGCTTCACGTCGGTGGCTGTCCACGGAGCCCAGCCACGATTCGGGACACTTCATGTTTCTGCGAGCCATCTGAACAGTTGCATTTTAAACTAATTTCGAGAGAAGCACGTGATATGATTGACTGCAGCTGGTCACCCATCTACAATAATTAGTTATCAAATTAATCCAAACTCACTATAAGTAGCCTAGCTAGAACTACTCACTTACCTTCGTTTTCTGAAGAAACCCCCCATCCACCCCTTCTCCTCTTTTCCTCCTGTACCATGGGGAGCTCTCGAGAACCACCTGATCTCGTACTCTCCTTACATGCTCTATTGACCAGGCGGGAGCCCTGGGCTCAACTATCTCCGAGCTTAGGGTTCTCTCCCGGGACAGCATGCCAAACATGCTAACATTTGTCAAACAATATCTAAGTGTGAACTCTTGAAATAACATCCGAATGTGCGTGCCTGGTGTGCTGTGTCGCGGCTCTGAGCGACGTATCTGCTGCCTTAGTCAAAGTTAATTCATTGTGCATGGTTATTAGTTTCTGTGTACAAGCTCTGCCTGTCTGTTGCCAAACACAGAGCGGGTGAGCTCTTGGCTCCGCCCCCTTGTTACGTTGGGCGGGAAGCCGAAACTAATTTACATATGAAGCAACACACCCCTAAATCAGCGAACTGTGGACACGCCCCCAACATGACACTTTTTAACACATTATAATAAAAAAATCTGAATTGTGTTTTAAACTGAACCTAAACTGGCACACTCAGAAGAACCATAATATATCATATTATATCATAATGCCCTTTAAAAAAAATCATGGAGATTTACAAAATTGCTTACTTTGGCAAGAGCAACACTGGAGACCAACATATGTGACCAATAAATGTGAACTTACAAATTGAAAGCAGACTGACACAAATTCAGGCACAAGTCTGTGAAAGGTGCTTTCTAAAATAAATTTTATCTACAGACTTGCATGTTTAGGCTAGCACATTCCCTGAATCATGCATCACCAACCCCAGTGCTTCCCATACATAGACTTTACCTGGGCGGGCCGCCTATTTTATACATATCTAAAATGCTTTGGCAATAATGCACAAAATGCCATTCCAGTAAAGCAACTTGAGAGAGAGAGAGAGAGAGAGAGAGAGAGAGAGAGAGAGAGAGAGAGAAAGAGCGAGAGCGGCAGCTTTTACCTGTCAGTGAGTGCACATGGCTTTTGAATAGCATAAAATTAAGAGAACAGGAACCGGTTTGAGGAAATCTGCCCTAAATTGTTCAGTGTGTAGTCTACAGCAGTGTTTCACTATTCTGGTCCTTGGGACCCGCAACCTGAACATTTTGTATGTCTTTCTTATTTGACAAACAAGGATCAGTTCATGGATCTCTCTGTTAAGGAGCTGATGCTTTAAACAAGGTGTGTTAAGTAAGGAAGAGGACTGTAATTGGGAACAACTGGTCTACAGATCATAATAAAAATAGATGGTACTGTGAAAGGCATCTCCATCCATCAAGTTCTGGCATCAAAACCAGAAAAAAGTCACAGTTCACACTTCTTTCACTGTTATATCTTTTCAAGTGCAGTTGATTATCGTGTTCATTAAAACACTGTGCTTTTATTTTATTTTTATTTTTTTTGGTAACCACTGATGTGTCAAGTGTAGATAACCTCAAGCAATTGTTGTGCATCAAAAATGCTTACAGTGGATGGATTATTATAAGTAAGATGCTTTAACTCTACTACTGGGCAACACAGTTAAAAGTATCCTTAATATAGTGTATCTTTTATCTGTTGAGACACACCTGCAGCAATTGTGTTTATAAAATTTGCGTTAGTGGAGGTGCACTGATGTTTACAAGGTTCTTTAAAATGATGCTTTTTGTAATTTTACCATGTCACACTGATGTTGCAGAGACTGCATACTCATTTTTAACCACATTATTAGATCTTTTTTTGCCAGCATTATCTTTTCCCTTTTAGGATTTTAATTCTAGAATTAAACTTAATAACGAGTGTAGTTGGTTGAATAGTTCTATATTGGTTTTAGTTTAATAAATGAAATGAAATTACATTTTGGCAAACTGACAAAAAAATACAGCATGCTTAATACACATTTTCAGCATGTGTGATGTCAGCATGCAGTGGCACAAATCATGGGGGTAAATGTCATTAATATACAATCTAAAACTTAAAGGGCACCTAGGTTAACCCTTTTTTCAGATTTAATATAAGTGTTTTGCGTCTCCAGAATGTGTCTGTAAAGTTTCAGCTCAAAACACCCATCAGATTTTTTATAATACCTTTTATTAAGTTCCTATTTATACATTTTTGCACTGGGTGGCAGTTTTGGTGTACTGCTCCTTTAAGGCTAGTCCTCCCCGCCCACCGTTTCTACGTGCCTTTCTGCGTGCCTTAATCTCCTCCCTCAACTGCTTCAGACACCAGACAGACTTAAAGGAAGCAGATCTCAGGTAACATTTGTGAGAAATACTACAGTAAGAACTTTACCAATGAGTATTTATTGTGCAGTTGCATTGCAGAGTCACACAAAATTCAAGCACGCACACAGATACACACGCACACACACACCGCAGCAGACACACACAGACACACACACAGACAGACAGCGCCCGTTTAGCTTTGTACTCTTTTTGCACGCAAATGTGACATGATACAGGTTAATCTCCACTGCTGTATCGATATCTCTTATATTAATGTACAAAATAAACCTGATTTAACGTCCACAAACCGGGACTGAAGCGTCTTCCTTTATAATTGTTCTGACACGCTGCTGTGCTGATTAAGTAAATCTGAAGTGAATCGCTGTACTTCATTACACACGTGCTCTGTTTTAAAACATTTTAAGCATGTGAAACTCACTCTTGATCACGTTTGATGATGATTGATGATCCTAGCGAACTGAACACACCTTTTATTCCCGGCTGCTTTGCGCACGTCTGGTCTTGTTGAAATGATTATACACATGACTACCTGGACATGTTAATACGCGCAGCTGTCAATTAATTCGGTGGGCAGGGGACCGCACTCCTATGTAAAGTTGCAGTCGATCTGAAAACGACTCCAATTGGTCCACCGTTTTTATGTTGCTAAATTGAAAAAAAAGGACTGGGTGTGTTTATATCACCCCAATATGACAGTCTATACACCATACATGCACATATGTCTGTCCAAACAGCTTGAAAAGTAGATTTTTCACCATAGGTGCTCTTTAAATCGAAGACATTTTATAGGAATGTTTACCTTGATAAAGTTGTTTGACTCAAAACCTTCAGTCAGTTGCTCACTGGGGCTGCTTACTGTTGCACACTTGTCTTTGTTTTCAGGTGAATCTGAAAGAGAAACAAACAGCACCAGTGATGAGTCTAAAGACATGGGATCCAATTGCAGCTTTTATTGAAATGTACTAATACATCAGTGATAATCAGAGGATCTAAGACAAGTTAATATGGCAGACAGGGTAAATGGCTGGCAGCATACAATAGATAAACAATCCAAAGGTCAATACACAAGGATAATGCTTAACAAATGCTTAGTAATAATGCAGGGGCAAATCATTCATTTATTTCCTCAAAATTCTACACACAATACCCCATAATGACCATGTGAAAAAAAGAGATTTTGAAATTGTTGCTAATTTATTAAAAAATAAAAAAAAACAGAAAAATCACATGTACAGAAGTATTCACAGCATTTGTCGTGAAGCTCTAAATTAAGCTCAGGTACATTCTGTTTCCACTGATCATTCTTGAGATGTTTCAGCAGCTTCATTGGAGTTCACCTGTGGTCAGATCAGTTGATTGGACATGATTTGAAAAGGCATACACCTGTCTATATAAGGTCCCAGGCTTGACAGTGCATGCCAAAGCACAAACCAAGCATGAAGACAAAGGAACTGTCTGTAGACCTCTGAGACAGGATTGTCTCCAGGCACAAGGCTGGGGAAGGTTAAAGAACAATTTCTGCGGCTCTGAAAGTTTCAATGAGCACAGTGGCCTCCATCATTCGAAAGTGGGAGATGTTTGGAACCACCAGGACCCTTCCTAGAGCTGGTCGGCCATCTAAGCTGAGTGATCGGGAGAAAAGGGCATTAGTCATATCAATAACCCGATGGTCACTCTGTCTGAGCTCCAGCATTCTTCTGTGGAGAGGAGAACCTTACAGAAGGACAACCATCTGAGCAGCAATCCACCAATCAGGCCTGTATGGTAGAGTGGCCAGATGAAAGACATTCCCTGCCTGGAATTGGCCAAAAGGCATCTGAAGGACTCTCAGACCATAAGAAACAAAATTCCCTGGTCTAAAATTGAACTCTTTGGAGTGAATGCCAGGCGTTACGTTTGGAGAAAATCAGCCAGAGCACAGATCTAAATCCTATTGAACATCTCTGGAGAGATCTGAAAATGGCTGTACACCGTCCCTTCCCATTCACCCTGATAGAGCTTAAGAGGTACTGAGAAGAGGAATGGGCAAAAATTGGGGAAAAATTCCTAAGCACAGGTGTGCCAAGCTTGTGGCATCATATTCAAAAAGACTTGAGGCTGTAATTGCTGCCAAAGGTGCATCAACAAAGTATTGAGCAAAGGCTGTGAATACTGATGTACATCTGATTTTTCAGCTTTTTTATTTTTAATAAATTTGCAATAATTTCAAAAACTTTTTTCACGTTGTCATTATGGGGTATTGCGTGTAGAATTATGAGGAAATAAATGAATTAAATCCATTTAGGAATAAGGCTGTAACAAAAAACAATGTGGAAAAAGTGATGCGCTATCAATACTTTTCAGATGCACTGTACTGTAGGTGTGGAGAAAGAGTTGCAAACACAGTTAACCAACTTAGAAGCTTGTTCAAGGTGCAATAATCACTGTATCTTCAAAATCCCAGAGAGATCAGAAGGAAACACAATGATGGAGTTAGTGATGTTGTTCGTAAAGACAGAGCTTGGCCTGCCGTTAATAAACTTGGAAATCAATTCACAATGATGCACTTGCCCCAAGGCCTTCATGCGATGCACCACCAAGATCACTGATACTTTGCTTTCTATAACACAGAGTGAAAGAACAAGTGTTGCACACCCCATGGAAAAAGAGCAAAGTGGGACTTCCGGTGGCGCGCGCTGCAAGATGGCTGCTCAGCACTGAGCTCCTTACAAATACCTCCGATTATAACTTTTTTTTCTTCAAATTGAGGATACATTCCTTATTAAAGTAAAACATCAACTCCTTCTAAAGAATGGCAACTAGTAAGAAGACGATGTCTCCTCAAAAACAAGCTACAGGAAACAAACGAAATCGTCAGCCATGCAATCGAAGCGCAGCAGGAATGGCTTTGCGTGGAAAGCTTTGCGTGGAATGGTCTTCGGCATGTTAACAGAGGCAATAAAGTCCGCTCTTGCTCCTTTCAATGACTACATTAATGAAAATGGCACTGTTCTTCGAGCTATAAAAGAAGAAATAGGCTCTCTGGGTAAGAACATGGCATCGATAACATCAAAAGTAGATGATTCAATTCAATTCAATTCAATTCACCTTTATTTGTATAGCGCTTATACAATGTAGATTGTGTCAAAGCAGCTTCACATAAAAGGTCACAGTAAATAGGAACAGTGTAGTTAAGTTTGTAGTGTTTAAGTTCAGTTCAGTTGAGCTCAGTTCAGTGTGGTTTAATAATCACTACTGAGAGTCCAAATACTGAAGAGCAAATCCAACAATGCGCAGCTCTACAGATCCTGAACCATGCAAGCCAGTGGCGACAGCGGAGAGGGAAAAAAAACTTCACTAAAGTCACATCTACAAGGAAACCTTCGCAAAACTAAAAAAGATACTAATCATTGCTTGTCTCAGCTTGACCAAATACAACGAAAATGCACAGATTTGGAAGATCGCTCGCGACGCAACAATGTCCGTCTGGTCAACATACCTGCGGGAATGGAAGGAGACGACCCTATCGGCTTCCTTCAGAAAACGCTACCTAAATGGATCCCAGACCTGTCAGGGCGTTCAAATCCAATAGAGATTGACAGAGCTCATCGAGTCTACTCGAATTCTAACTCAAACAGATCACGAGCGATGATATTACGACTCCTTCCGACAGGCCATACTTCAAGGTGCACGTAAAGCAAAGCCCACACTGCCCGGAGGAGTGCGTCTGGAATTCTATGCGGACTACAGCGCCGCGACCGCACAGAAGTGAAAAGCGTTCTCGGCCGTCAGATCCAAACTTCAACAGAAAGGTGTGGAAAACTTTCTAATTTACCCAGCAATACTTAAAGTCTCATTCAAAGACCAAAAATACTCGTTTGAGATGCCGGATGAAGCCGAGAAATACACAGAGGGACTGGAGCGAACAATGTCACCGCCGGCTCGCAGGTCCTTACATTCTCAGCTTCAGGATGCAATGGAGGAAACCGAATAAGGAGGCAATACTGGACTTATCATCACTTAAATGACATGAATAAACATTTCTTAGCCCCCTAAATGACCAAGTTATACGGTAAACAATTTTATTATTGATATTATTATTTTATTTTATTTTATTGGTATTTAAAGTTACGGTTAGGTACCCATGATACTATTTTTTTATTTTTTTATATATATATTTTTTTTTTATTATTATTTTTTTTTTATTATTATTATTTATTTATTTAGTTTTATTATTTTTTTTGTAGATAAGATGGGGCTATGTTTCTTGGTTTAAGATTGGAACAGCCCATATTCAAAACTTGTTACATGTTTAAATAGAGTTGATGCTGATACACTGATGGTTGTAACGTTCCTCAGCTATTTAATATCAGGAGGTAGCGAATAGTGTTAGACATTGCCTCGCGATCGCCACAGATGCTCAAAATTGAAGGAGTTAGGGAAAGGGTGGGGCACTCAGGAATAAACTACGCAGGAATTTTTATATTCTTTTCATATATATCCACGAAATTTCTATGTTTAAATTGCACCTACTACTACAATCTTTACATGTTTATTTGTGAAAGCTTTATGGCCAGAGATTATGGTTAATTTGAATATTATGTCTCTTAACGTTAGAGGGTTAAATTCTCCTAGTAAACGGACTAAATTTTTAGATTATCTTCGCAGGAAAAACATAGACGTTGCACTTATCCAAGAAACCCATCTAAGGATGGCAGATGTCCAGCGATTACAAAACAAACACTACATTCCTATAGTATCTTCAGGTTATAACTCTAAAAAGAGAGGGGTGATAATATTATTTGAAAGAAATCATACTTTCAGTATTGAAAATTTAGGATCAGATAATAATGGTGAATACATGTCAATGGATGAATACATGTCAATTTACAGTAAGGTTGACGCTAATATCCAGAGATGGATGCGCCTACCCTCATCACCATCTGCCAGAATTTCAACAATAAAAATGAATATCTTGCCCAGAATTAATTTCATAAGCTCCATGCTTCCCCTCCCTCCACCACCAAACTATTGGAAAAAGTTATACTCGATTTTAAACAAATTTTTTTAGAATGGAAAACGTCCCCGCCTAAAATGGTCCACTCTCCTAAAAAACAAAACAGAGGGTGGATGGGCCTGCCCTAACTTCAATTTGTACCACTGGTCCTTTATTCTTCTCTCAGTTGTGAAATGGTTCGAACCTGATATGCAATGTACCTGAAAAGAAATAGAAAACGACCTTATTTTTCCAACACGACTGCAAGAGTTCCTGTTCTAGGGCTTTAACAACAGGAAAGGTATATTGCGTTATGGACCTATTTTATCCTATACCCTCCAAATTTTTAAAAAGGTAGAAGCTTCTTTTCCTTCTAGAACCCCTTGGCATACTCATTCTCCTCTGTGGCACAATGTGAACCTACTTTCTGGTAGACAACCTTTTAATCAACCATCATGGGCCAATAAAGGTATTCTAATATCAAGAGCTGGTTAACAAATTTAATATATCTCCCAACACTCTATTTATATATTTTAAAATAAGGGCAGCACTAAAGGCTCATAAGACACCATGGGGTAAGGATCTTCATACCCACCCAATTGTGAAATGGATATACAATGCTCCAAGAAAAGGAACTGTTTCCTATCTCTATTGCTGTCTTTCTAATATTAATGCACATAGTTTCTCAAAAGAAAGACTATGGCTATCTGATCTGTCTCTACCCAAAACAACTATCGATTGGGAAACTGTATGGGATAATACATTCCACGCTTCCACAAACCCTAATCACCAGTTTTTTCATTTTAAAACAATTTACAGGGCATATTTAACCACACGTATACGACATATCATAGGTTTATCTCCAAATCCATATTGTAAGTTCTGTGAACCACAGCATCCAGATACCTTTTTACATATGATGTGGGAATGTCCGGAGGTGCAAAAACTTTGGGATTCGGTGCTGGACATTTTATTTAAAGTTACAAAAATTTGTTTCCCCAAAGATCCTGTATTGTTACTATTGAATGATAACTCTCAATTTCCCTTAAATGCAAAGGTCCGTAAATTTTGGTTAGCTGCTTCAACTGCTACAAAGAAAATGTTGGTACAAAGGTGGAAACCTCCTCATGATCTCTCAGTTAAACACTGGTTACATTCATTATTGGAAATACTGTATCTGGAACTGTCATCAGCACGGATCAACCATGCCAAAGTGGACATTCTTACGACATGGAAAATCTATATATGCAACGTCAAAGAAATCTTGGACACTTAACCCTCATCTGATGCTACGGATGTCAACTTAATGTAAAGTATCTAACAGCTTGGTCTAAACTATAGTTATTCTGTGTTTCCTGATGTGCGTATAATGGGGTGAGGGGATGGGGAATTATATGGGGTAATATCTGTTAAAAGTATTTTTCTATCTGATTGTTAAAAATTGTATATTCTCACTTTCAAAATAAAAAACTAAGTCTAAGTCTGGAAAAAAGATTTATTTGGACTACGATTACCCTTCTGAGATTTTAAAGAGAAAAGTCATCCTCAGTGATATAGAGAGCTGAAAAAAATTGCGCTCAGATTTATGAGAGCGTGGCAGAAGCCACAGAAGAATGAAAAACAAAGGATTGTCTGTAGAGAAAGTCAAGGAACAGTACCTAGTAGAACAGAAAAGATAGGTTTCGCAACTTGTCAAAATTTCATTGCAAACCAATGGATCAAGAACAGATTCTGAAGAAGTTAAAAAACTTTCTATGCATGGCAATAAATTGTTTAGGTCCATGGTGATTTTCACATAATTTTGTAGTAAAATCTCAAACTATAGGACATAGGACGCACCTTGCACACATCTTGAGTTTACTTGCAACATTCTTGCATGTAGTTTTATTAGTTTGTGCATGAAATTGTGCATGAAATTCACATGCAAAATCATCCCAGTTTTGTTGCAAAATGGCCGTCCTATATGTGATATGGAAGGCTGAAAAATGTTCAGCACTGTTTCTGGGCATATCAGATCCTTCAGAGGTGCACGCAGCTTGTTGAGTTTTACTAATTTCTGCAAGAGTTGTGCAGGAGTTATGAGGACGGGCGCTACTAGAGCAAGCGTCTGATTGGTTAATGCAGCTCAAATATCTGCCAAAGTACAGATTTTTCAACTTGAGCAATTTATGCCAATCACACGCTAAGTGTGTCAAACGCCCGAAACACTCAATTTGTATAATTTTATTTGCTCGAATCACATCATTCGCATCGTAGATTGTCTAGGGCCATGTCCACAACTTTTGTTTAAAAAAATCTCCAAATCTCCATCCACATGAAAATATAAACTCACTCACCCAAGCAACCAAGAGACACACTTAACACCAAGGCTAGCCTGGGTTGCCAGGTTTATCGTGTGTGCAAAGCACTTGATGTATGCATGTATGTATGTGTATGTATATATTCACAGCCCTAATCTCTACCACTAAGCTCCTGGCTTACAGTTCCAGTGGACTGAATAAAGAGGCTAAATGCATCTGCTCCTTATCAGAGCACTAAGACAAAACATTTATGATATACTATTTCATATTGTTGCAATAAATGGCTTATAAATTAAATAGATTTTTTTTTTACCTGTAGCCCGAGGATTTTTTTCTGTTTCCGATGAGCTGTCTGTTTGTTGGGGTTCGTCTGTCATAGGAGTTTTTTCTGTTAGTGGTGATTCATCTGATTTTGGAGTTTCTTCCTTCTTTGAAAGTTCATCTGTCTGTGGAGGCTCATGTTTCTGTAGATTTTCAGCTGACTGCTGAGCTTCATCCTTTGGACATTCTTCTGTCTGAGAAAGTTCATTTGTCTTTGGAGAGTCTTCTTTCTCTTGAAGTTCATCTGTCTGTGGATGTTTGTGTTTCTGCAGAAGATCATCTGAATGCTGAGGTTCATTCATCTTTGAAGATTCTTCAGTCTGTAAGGTTTTAGTTACATTTTAGTATTGTGAAATTGTCACAAATTATCCTAACCTGAGTTTATTGCAGAAGCTTAAAAGGGCAGTATGTAAAACTGACACCCAGTGGTTGAATTTGGTATTACTGTTCAAATTTAAAACACTTTTGCACCCAGCACCTCGGATGACAACCCACGCAAATGCAGATTGCCAGATTGACGACACCAACAGTGGCAAGCATGCCTGACTATCGAGCCTACAACAACTAAATGCAACGACCAAGTATAAAAGCTATCTTTTCTATCTTAAATGGAGTTTTCATCCTAACCATCCCCTGGAATTTTTATTTTAGAAAGGGTTTCTATTTCGTGCAGTGTAGACTTCTGTGCTTCTGAATGGTCAAATTTGAATGTTTCTGCTGTGTTGTAGTCAAAAACATTACCTTTAAAGGGGGGCTATTATGCCAAATTTTACAAGATGCAAAATAAGTATCAGAGGTCCTAGAATGTTTCAGCTAAAATACCTCACAAATAATGTTTTTTTTTTAAAACCTTTGATTGTGTTCTTTTTTAAAAGAGGGTGGGGCTACAAACAAGATCAGCAGATTCAAAACAGTACTACTAACTTAATCTCTGTGGAAAATAACAAAAAAGTGAAAAGTGATTATAAAAAATGTAAATAATCAATTTTACTATTAGAGGTTGTCTGCATTTACACACTGTTTTCACACAACTGTGTTGAACCCCTTATAAGTGATTGTTGTATAATAGGTCCCCTTTAAAACTACATGTGGTTGACTAGTATAGTATAGTATAGCATAGTATAGTATTGCTTATGTCAATGAAAACTGTGACTAAATATCTTTATTTGATTAAAAAAATGATTAATTGTGGTTTACAAAATAAAAACTATGTTAAAATGTCTCTTCATTTTCGTTGTTATAAATGTTATAACGTTATTTTGTTTTGGTTAGTTGCACTATTATTATTTTGCCATAAGTACACACTGTGCAGACACAGATAACATCAATTCCTCTAACCACACTTGTGGCATTATTAAGAAAACGTTACTAAAGTAACCCCCACTCCATGAGGGGGGGAACGGAAATTCAGTGGTGGAGAATCCACTTTGGGATTTCATTCAGAAAGCCAATCTTCTGAAAGAGTATGTAAACGGGCCAATGAAATGCCAATGAGTTGGCAGCATCAGCTTGCGCAGCTGATGTTCGTTGCAATCAATTTGGAAATATAAGCACAGCAAGACCAAGGCTGAAGCATCCTTTTTAGCTGAATAGACTAATACTCACAGCTAAGGGACAATCATTATGGCGATGGAACATAGCATTTCTGTCCCCCCCCCCCCCCCCCTGCTGCCATCTGCTACCCAAGTGGGGAGATATGGTGGCAAGAGAGCATATGGACTAGCCCTGGGAGGGGGAGTACGCATATGAATAAAAGATAGTTAGCGGAGAGGGAAGACACGGGTCTGCCTGTGAGGGGGGTCTACACCGTGGCTGAATAAGCATATGGGATTGCCTAGCGGGGATCGCGCATAGTGACTCCTCCGCTGAGTGCTGGGGGCCTCGGAGGAATCTGTGCAGGGCTCATCTAAGCGGGGAACTTTACTGACAGAGTAAAAAAACGCATGTATCTCCGTGTTAGGGAGAATGGCGCAGCAGGCGTGTTTCAACACCTTAACCGAGTTGTTTCCTCAATCACCAAGGGTTACCTAATACCCTTGAGGAAACCGGCTCCACTTGCAGATCGTAAAACCTTGCAAATGTATTAGGTGTCGCCCAGCTCGCAACTCTACATAAGTCTGTTAGAAAGGCGCCGAGTGCACGCGCCTAAGAGGATGCGATGCTCTGAGTGGAGTGCGCACAAACTCCTGGGGGATACGCCTCGCTCTGGCTCTGGAGGGAGTGTGGAGGGCGACAGCCTGCTCTCCAGCTTCACTTGGAGGAAAGAAAGCACAACGCTGATCTGGCAAGTTCGGGGGTCTTCTCTGCGAGAGACGCACCATTCAGTGACTTGACTCCACTTCAGGGCGTAGGCACACCTCACGGAGGGGGTTCTAGCCTGAGTGATGGTATTAACCATCGCAGTCGGTAGGTTACCTAAGTCTTCTTCGCGTCTAAGGACCACACGTGGAGGTTCCAAAGATCCGGGCGAGAGTGCCAGATGGTGCCCAGTCCCTGAGAGAGTAGGTCCTCTCTCATAGGGATCTGCCAGGGGAGGGCCGTCGCGAGAAGGGAGAGTTCTAACATCCAGGTCCGGTTGGGCCAGAGAGGCGCAACTAGCAAGACCTGCTCCTCGTCCTCCCTGACCTTGCACAGTAGCTGCGCATATTTGCGCATGCCCCAAGGCCAGCTGTGGGCCAGTGCATCCGTGCCAAGAGAGCCCTTGGTCAGGGAAAAAAGCAGCTCGATCTGGGCTTCCCCAGATTGCGCCCATATCAGCTGAACAGACTTGGGCTGGAGTCTCCATTCTCCTGGACGTAAAGGCTATCGTGAGAGCGGGTCAGTTGCACAGTTGAGCTCGCTTAGAATGTGAATGGCTCGCAGCGAATTCAGCTGCGTATAACTCCAGAGGAGGGGTCGTTCCAAGGGCTGAGGGCACGGCGACACAGCACAGTAACAGTGACTCGGTGTGTGCCTGCGTGCCATGTGCGCCTGGGGACTCGATCGTAAATCCAGTGCTGAAGTGGTCTTATATGGAGTAATCCGAGCGGCTGACAGCGGCTGCAGATGCCATATGCCCCAGGAGCCCCTGAAATGATACAGTTAAGCATTAGCTGAACGCACTCTCCGGAGAGGCGCGCTGTCATGGTGACCGAGTCCAGCTCCAGCCCGAGAAAAGAGATCCTCTGCACGGGGGCGAGTTTGCTTTTTTCTCGGTTGACCTGAAGCCCCAACAGGTGTAGGTGCTGGAGCACCTTGTCTCTGTGCATAATCAATTGCTCCCGAGAGTGGGCTAAAATCAGCCAGTCATTGAGATAATTGAGTATGCAGATGCCCGCGAGCTGAAGGGGTGCTAAGACAGAGAAAGCCCGAAGGGGAGGACTTTGTACTGCCAAGCTCGACCTTCGAATGCAAACCGCAGAAACTGATGGTGGCGTGGAAAAATGGAGACATGGAAGTACACGTCCTTCAGGTCTATCGCTGCAAACCAATCCCAAGGATGAACGCACTGGAGGATGTGTTTCTGCATGAGCATTCTGAACAGCAGCCTGGGCAGACAGCGGTTCAAAACGCACAGATCTAGGATTTGTTGTGACCCACCGCTCTTTTTGGGCACAATGAGGTACGGGCTGTAAAACCCACTCTCCATCTCAGCTGGAGGGACCGGCTCGATTGCATCCTTCGCGAGGAGGACAGCAATCTCCTCTCGCAAGACAGGGGCGGACAGGGGGCTGACCCTGGTGAAATACATACCCGTGAACTTGGGAGGTCGTTTCGTCAATTAAATCACATAGCCGAGTCTGATTGTGCATATGAGCCACTGCGAATGGCTGACCTGCGCTAACCAGGCAGGCAAAGCTCTCGCTAATAGACTCAGCACTACAATCGCTGACGTACCAGCAGTGGGGCTGCGCGGAGTGGGTGTGCTGATCTGGGAAGCGATGTCGTCCCGCGGAAGAGCTGAAGAAGAGAGATTCACTCTCACCTCGCACACAATCTCCGGAAGGGGGGCTCGAGGAGTGGGAGAAAGGAGACCGTCCTCCCAGTGCCTGTGAGCCACTAGCGAAATGCACGGAACCTGCGAGCTGGAAGGCATAGGGTCCCAGACTGGCAGAGTTCAGGCTGTCACATCCAGGGAAATGGAAAAGTGCTGTCTCTGAGGAGCCCAGCCCCCCACCGGGGAAAAAGCAAGTTCCCTCTTCTCCAGATGGCCTGTCTCAGGAGCACTTTGCGGTCCGTTTTACTGGACTTGGCGGCATCCTGGGGTGGGGAGCGCTGGTTGTCTGCGAGGTGCTCGATGCTGCCGCTTGGCCGGAGGCGCAGGCGGGGCAGGGCAGCTCTCTTAGATGAGCACTCTCGGCGATAAGCAGTGGATGTGGATGGTTCGGAGGGGGAAGCAGTCTTACATCCCCGCTGATAGATAACTCCCGTATCCGACTGCACCACCGTGAATTCCTGGGTGAATCCACCGACGGTGTCGCCGAACAGGGGTCAAGAAAGCGAACTTTGTCAACTCCGTGCATATCTTTGCCAGGTTTTATCTCAAGGTGGCGCTCCTGGACCACTAATGTGGCCATCGTCCTTCCCAGGGCACACGCAGCGGACTTGAGGTCCGTAGAGCTCAGTCGGGTGCGGTGCGGGGCTTGTAACAAGCCTGGGTCAGAACCACCCTTGTGCAGCTGGACCAGCGTGCGCATACATGGACCCTAGCGTGCAGGGTGGAAGCAGCCTGGCCCACGGCTATGTGAGCTCTGGCTCCGGGGAGACAGAAAACCGACATGCTTTGGACGGGAGACAAGGCGGATTCCAGCAGAAAGAGGCACCAGTTGTGTGACCCCCAGACATGCAACGCAGTGCTCGTGCCCATCATCCGTGGACAGGTACCTACCGCATCCAGAAACGCTTGGTCGGAGCGACATCCTGAAAAGGACCCAGCTCGACCATCTGCCGCCACGTGTATCACACTCTGGACCAGGAGACCGCTCTCGTTCACTCAAAATAGCTGTAGATCAGCAGGAGGAACCCTCATCGACTCTCTCAGGAGGCTGTGAAGTCTCTGAAGCGAAAAGGGATGCCTCAGCCTTGCTCTCGCTGTGCTTATATTGCCAAATTGATTGCAACGAGCATCAGCTGTACAAGCTGACGCTGCCAACTCATTGGCATTTCATTGGCCTGTTTACAGACTCTTTCAGATGATTAGCTTTCTGAACGAAATCCCCATAGTGGATTCTCCACCATAGCATTGCAGTTCCCCATCCGAAGGGGAATCCTTTGCAATCATCAAAGTGTGTGTTTGTGTGCGTGTGTGTGCCTCCGTTTGTGTGTGCTTGCGTCTGCCTGAGTGTGTGTGGCTTCAATGTCTGGAATGTATGTGTTATTGAGTCTATAAGGTAACAATAATATAATATGATAACGTTTGAAATGGATTTGTCTAAAAGACAATTTAGTTTTTGTCTTTACTACTAGCTACTAGGGTTGTCACGATAGTGGAACTTCGGAACAATTAGTACTGAAATAAATAAAAATATTTTTTTGTAATTTTCTGCTAACAATTTTTACATTTAATGATAGGACGTTGTGATTTGGCTGTGAAGGTCATCAGTTCACCGCACGTCATTGATGTTTACAGAGTACAAACACAGATACAGGGACACTGGAGAATTTTAAAGCCGTGAAGATCAGTCGAACTCGGATGTTAGCTTATAGACAGACCAGCTTAAATTTGCGGTTAAAATGCTCCAGTGTCCCTGTATCTTGAGCCCAAGAGAGTGCATGTAACACCTCTCTTAAATCAGGACTTGCTGAATGTGTCTTCAAATGTAAGTCGCTTTGGACAAAACCATCTGCCAAAGGACTAAATGTAAATGTCATCAGTTTTCGTCAACTAAAACTAGGCAAAAATAGTCATGGTTGATTCTGACTAAAATAAAACTAAAATGCTCAGACTTTGTCTTAAAGTTTAAGCCTAAAGTTCTAAAACATGACTAGAATAAAAAGAGTATGACCGTGACTAAAACTAATAAAAACTTAAAATGTCAGCTTCAAACAAAGTCTAGACTAAAATTAAAACAGGCTGCCAAAAACAACACTAATAAAGTATTGTATTTGATAGGTGCACAGAATATCAACATATTTAATGTAAATGACCTTCTCTATGTATGACAAATATTCAGAACAATTAACGAACAAGCATGCCACTATGTAATAGGAGTATGTTTATATATCACTCGTTTTGGTTTCTGTTTAATACATCACTGTAAATGGCATAATTAATAATGGTAAGAGCAGTTATTCTGGTAAAGCTGCTATACCCTTACCATCCCTGATGCTTGTGTGGATCCTTGTCCATCCTGTTGTGATCGATTATTTCCTGATCTGAATACAAATCTCAGAAATCCTACAATTAATGTTGCTGCTCCTCCTGCTAAGATTGCTGCTCCTGAGCCTGCTCCTCCTGCTCCTAAGCCTGCTCCTAAGCCTGCTCCTCCTGCTCCTAAGCCTGCTCCTCCTGCTCCTAAGCCTGCTCCTAAGCCTGCTCCTGCTCCTGTTCCTCCTGCTCCTCCTGCTCCTGTTCCTCCTGCTCCTATTGCTCCTGCTCCTGTTCCTCCTGCTCCTGCTCCTCCTGCTCCTGTTGCTCCTGCTCCTGTTCCTCCTGCTCCTGTTCCTGTTCCTCCTGCTCTTAAGCCTGCTTCTCCTGCTCCTACTACTCCTGTTGCTCCGGTTGCTAATCCAGTTCCTTCTGCTACTACACTTGTTGCGGCTGTTCCTGTTGTTGCTTTAAATATGCCTAATGCTGCTAATCCTGCTCCGGTTATTGTTGCTGGTAGTAATGCTTGTTTTACTACTGATATTACTTTTATCACTAGAGCTACCACATTCATTAATTTGCATATAGCCTTTAGTATTATGCTTGTTGCACATTGTAAATGTGTTCTTGTTACTGCCACTATTGCTGCTCCTGCTATTGCTCCAACTACTGATGATCCTCTCTGTGATTGTCCTAATAAGGATAGCCGGGTTGCTGCTACCATTCCTGTTATACCTCCTGCTATGGCTGCAATTGCTGCTCCCACCATTTCTTCTTCTTGTCTCACTTTTGGTTCCCATAATGATCTTAAAATGTATATACCCCCTCCTGCTGCGGCTCCTGCTGCGGCTCCTGCTGCTGCTCCTGCGTCAACTACTCCTGTTGTTCCTGCAATATCTATTAATACTACAACTACTGCAACTGTCAGTGCCATTTTTATGTTTAGAGAAGTTTGTTTCCATATTTTTGCTGGTTCACCTCCTGAACAACAACAAAAAAAAAAGATTAAGAACTTATATGAAAAAAAGTTCCAAATTTAAAGAGCATATTGTAGGTTAAAAAACTATTTCAAAAAAAGGTAGAATAATTTGTGAAAATACTCTTTAATACCATAAAATACCATATTAATAGTTTTACGAAGCGCAAGGGCACAAATTTTAAAGAAAATGTGTCTGTTTTCCAACTTCCGGAAAATCCGCGTTTTTTTTTTTTTTAACCACCCCAGTGACGTCAGGTTGGGGACTTTTTTGACAGGCGCGCGCTGTTTACAGTGAAGCAAATAGCAGAATCGGTTGTTAGTTTTGGTGTAATTTATCATCATCATGGTATATTATTGCGTTTATGGGAACTGCACAAAATCCAGCCTGTCAGCATATCAAGTCCACACGTTTCTCGTTGCTATGTTGGTTCATTTGTGTTCGTGAAATGGGATGAATCCGATAAGACCGAAAGCTGATGCGAAAACGGCGAAAAACATGCTCCTGGATCAGTTGGAGATGCAGCTAGATGAAAACGAGAACTGTACACGGTAAGACAACTCTTTTTTTTCTTTTATATTTGTTAACTTTCAAATCAGTAAGCATGATTATTTGAGTAATTAGAAGCAACGCGATGTGTTTACGTTGGAGTAGCCTACAGTACAGCACTGCTGCTTGCTTGTAACGTTAAGCATATTAAATATGCTTTTTTAAACAGTGTAAAAATGTAAACATATGATAAGACAACTGGTACCATCAGTTTTTTAATATTATAAATGTCTTGTGTAGTTACAGTGCAGTGGTTTTGTTTGCTCAGCTAATAAATCATTTATTGTCATGTGGTGTGTTTATAAGGCTTTGGGAGACGCATCTGCAGCAGTGATGCTGACCCGGAGCTGAAGGCTTTCTCTTCACGGACCTCTCGCTCAACTGTGCTTCACTTTGGCTCACAGAGTAACCTCGGACCTTCACCTCGTTCATCAGGTAGATTATTTCCCCTATCTTAAATATACATGCTATTATCTGTTTACAAAAAATAGAAGAGCAAATAATTACTAGAATATTTTTATATAATGCGGGCAGGTAAAACTCAAACACTATCTTTGACTTCCTTTTAAATATTGTAAATGTGTAACCATTGACTTCCATAGTATCTGTTTTTCCTACTATAGAAGTCAGTGGTTACAGGTTTTCAGCTTTCTTCAAAATATCTTCTTTTGTGATCAACAGAAGAAAGAAAGTCAATAAGGTTTGGAACCACTTGAGGGAGAGTAAATAATATTCTGTCCTGTCAATGAGAAAAGGCAATTTTTATTCACATATGAGAAATATTCATCTTGTAGAAGAAAAACAAATAACATTTAAAAAATCGAAGTTTGTTCAAACATGCTCAACTTGATTTCGTTATCCAACATATCTGTCTGTAAGCTAAAACTGGTATTACTGAGAACCTGCTCTGTTCTCCTCACATCAAAGCCCAGGTACTCCTCTTTGACTGCTGTTCTGTCTGCTGTTGTCCACAGGCTTATAATTTTATGGCAGGTGGTGGTAGGTAGTTTGTGCGAATCTCTCAGAATATCTCGGCATCCAAACGCGAACCGCGATCAATTGTCTTCATACTGTTTATATACGCGATCTCCCTCATCCGACGTCACTTCCGGTCTGGCGATTTTTCAGATGCGGAAGAACATTTCTGTGACTAAAAGCGACTCCAGATGGCTTAATAATAAACTAACGTATATTTTAAAGAAAATCTAGGTCCTACTTTACTTTTACACACATTGACTCACTGGGGTGTCTAACCTACAATATGCTCTTTAAAAGACTTTACTTGCCTGTGTCGCTTGATATTATATCATCTTTATTTGATGGAGGTTTTCTCATAATCGCATCAGTACTCAGCTCCTTGTCGTCTCCACAGTTTTTTTCTTCCCAAGCCATTTATCCTTCTGGAAAAGGCAACAATTCAGTATATTACATCAAATTGTAAAGTAACAGGAGTACAGAGGTTTATTTGCTTTATTAATTGATAATAAAAAAATAATTAACTTTTCATTTATGTCAAGTTGAAGGCATTTCAACATTCAGCGAGGATGGCGTTATAGAGCAATTTTACATTATACTAAACATCTGTTTGTTTTGCTTGGATTCATTTGTTGCTATTAGGAATTAATTGTTCCATTACTTATTAAAGGTGAATATATGTTTTGCTTTTAAAATACAACTTTAGCATATTAAGCATCTGTATATTTTGCTGGGATTTATTTGTTGCTAGTTAGAAGGAAATTCTGGGAGTTTTCGGGGAGGCAGAATGGGAGTATTGGCAGGTATGGTATAAATACTTGGATCTTTGAATCTAAACGTATAAAAGAGTGCAGACAACTGCTTAATGTAATGGAGTCCTCACTGACCATCCCAAAAACACAGTCAGATACATTACAGATATGCTCAATTGAATACAAACCTAACAGATTACTCCTATCATTGGGATTAAGTAAGTTAGAGATTTTAAGAGATCAGTCAAAGCAGGGTGAATCCGCCTTCAGCTACTAATGTGGCAAACAATTACTAGAAGAGTTAGAAATACAATGTTTCAGCCAATGCTAGCAAAATTAATAATAATAACTAATAATGCAAGCCAGAAAGGGAGCGTAGTTTTAAAATGTTTATTGTTCTCCAGTAACAATTTTGTGCAATTATGTTATTATGTTATTATAATAATGGTAATGGTAAAATACAATAATAATAATTTGTTTATTCTGTGTTATTGTGGCCTCTGGGGAGGGAGTTGTTGTTGTTGTTGTTGTTGTTGTTGTTGTTGTTGACTGATTTTTTACTTTTATTTTCAATGTTACCAGACATTCTGTTTCATTATCTAAGACTTTTATAAGTGCTGTCTAAAACCAGTAGATATTATAAAGTGCACTCAATCAATCCCACAATGCACAGTAATAACGAGTCTACAATCCATGTACACTTAACATTTAGAAAATGCCCATAAGGCATTTATAAGCGCACCAGATGAATTTCCACATCTGACCAAAAGATGGTATCTAAAGAGCAATCCTATCAGTGTATAGTTTAAAAATAAAATATTATTTACTTAAAGTAATGTTTGCATACATGACAGAAATCAAACGTCTATGTTTCATTACTAATAGACAGCTCACTGAGTGTCAAATAACTCGTTTAAAATTACTTGTGCTGCCCTTTTATTGTCTTGTATTTTTAAAAAACAGTAAAATACTTTGTAAGTCTACATGATGACATCATAAAAATGCGGTCTCTGATTGGTCCCCCTGAGCTCCCCTTCCTGACTGTAAGATTTGAGATACCATCGATACTTTGATGTCATTGACAATACAAGCATGGGCTGGAAACACAGCTACACCTTACCAGGTGGGAATGTGAGAAAGCTCATTCCTCTCCTTTCGCCCTGAGCCACCTCTCCTGACATTTACTTACACTCACATTTCACATAAAATGTCCAAGGTTTTAATATGATCTATCTTGTAGCTCTTTATTCATGTTTGGTATCATTTTAAATGTCTCTGTGTGATTGATAAAGTGATTTGGTTTTTGGCTTTGATCAAATCTTTGCCTGATGATCCACTTTTAGCAGGTAGTCCACACCTCAAACTCACTACCAGGCAAGGGTCCCTGTGATGCTTTTGTTATCTTGCGTGTATGGCTGTTTGTTCTGAGTTGAGTATTTAAGGGAAGGTGCGAGATCGTCATTGGGATCTCTTAGCCAGGATACCCCGTTGCAGTATATGAGCTTCTGAGCTTTGCATCAGAGACTTATATGCTGCAACGTACTTCATCCATTTCTAACTCTTGGATTTCTCTTTGAGTAATTGATGTTGTATATTTCTGAATTGGCTTTTTATTCTTTGATTCTGTACATTGACATGATACACTTTCATCTGGAAAATAAAGTGTTAAGTTTTGATTCATTCTGAATTCTCCTGAAAGTGAAGTCTCTGCTTCCATTATGTTTGTGACATGATTTCTTTAGATTATCAAGGCGCATTTGACTGGATGGAGCAGTGTGGCACCTTTTAATCATTAAATCACTGATATTAGCAAGTTGAATAGAAATGACTACATTTACTACTCTTTTAGTAAGAGTGAGCAGGAGGCAAGTATTAGCTTACCCGACATCCTCTGACTAACTTCAGAGTGTCGAGATAATGTCTGTGAGAAGAAACGCAAACGCGGGGTGTGACAACTCTGTGCGCCGTTTGGTCCCTAATGAACATAAAACTGAAGAGTATGGGGTCAGATATAGATCAAAACTCTAAACTGGGTCATAAATGATGAATGTGTTCTTACAATTAGAAATACAGTCTAAATTTGAGGGACACTTAAAATTGGAGTCAGATTAAATTCGGACCTGACAAACAAATAGAATTAAATTCTAATAAATTTCACAATTCTTTTCGGAAGCACTAGAAAAGCTGTTACCATGCTGTTAGTTTCATCATTGGGCTAATAGATGGACTTTCTACACTGGTTGTGGCTGCTGTACTTTTTTTATTTTGATGCATGTAAAATTTAGGTATTTGGTATTTTATTTTAAAATACATTTCAATGTATTTTTGCCCATTCCTGGCTAATAACGACATGTATAATGTGCGTAACAATCGTATTGTCATACTTTATTAATTATTCATTTTTCACTACTAAATTAATTGTTGCATTATTTACAAAGCAGCGAGTAGTTGGTGTTTTTTAAGATCATTCAGAATAAGTAAATGATTAATAAACTATGTAAATTGTCATTGTTATTTCTTATCTTTTTCAGGCATAAAGTAATAGGTTTAGAAACAAATGCTTTATTAACACTACTTCAGTTTTGTGACCTAAAGTGAGGATTATTTATGCTTTAAAAGTGCCTTATTAATGACAATTAAAGGCTTAGTTAATTTCTATACAGAAAAAGGAAATGAATGACAGAGTGATTTATAACAAATATACAGCTGAGGGCAAAATTATTATCCCTCCTGTGCAATTTTTATTCTTAGAAAAATATTTATCAAGTGATAAGAAATATATTAAGTACATTTTCACTGTATTTTCTATATTTTTCTTCTTCTGAAGTTAGCCTATTTTGTTTTATGTTGGCTAAAATAAAAGCAGTTCTTAATTTAAATAAAAAAATATAAATATATTTATTTCAATATTATAAGCCCCCTTAAGCAATGTAATTTTTTCGATGGTACAGAACAGAACAAACCAATGTTATACAATGATTTTCCTAATTACTCTAACTTGCCTATTTAACCTAGTTCTTTCAGGATTTCAGGTGAGGAAAGGACTAGGACTTAAATGCAGAACTTAAATGGGTATTTAATAATTATAAAAATAAAACAAAAAGGCAACAAAAACCACCCAGAGGGGGGAAAACTTTAACAAAACAAATAAACAAACAAACTTGACTGGGCTAGCAGGGAAGAGCAGGGCTGGACAGCACAAGGTGATAAACGACAACAAACTGGCACAGGACATCAGACAACATAAGAATGAAAAGGAAAAAGAATTAACAAACAAACAGGAGAACTGAATAAACTAATAATAGGTTAACAAGAAGCGTGGGACCAGACCAGTGCTATTCAATTGGCGGCACGCAGGCCAAACCCGGCCCCCAAGGCATTTTATTCCGGTCCTCCAAATAGTGTGACCATCAAAAATAAATTTAGTTCAGTCAAAAAACGAACACTATAGTTATGAAGTGACGCGCGTCTGTTCAATATAGCACAAGCTGCAGTTTAAGGCTGCGCAGAGCATGAGTCACCTGACATTAAAAGAGTGGCGTGGGCAGCCAAAAATTTTTGGATATGTTTGTAGAAAAGGCCTTTTGCACAATGCAGTGATACCGTTAATAAGAATGCGATGATTAGCCGATTTCACTATTAACCGCGCTTAAATTAATTACGGTTAATTGATCCTTGTCAACACCATGTTTCTGTTGCATGGAACAAAACTGCTGCAACTAAACAAAATTATGCCAACTGTATTCCGAGCTTATACTGAGGCTAATAGGCACACACAGTGGATTTACTAGAACAGTAGGCCATTTACATACTGCGTCTTTTCCACGCGCAAGTTATTTCCAATGGAGACGTGCGCATATTGTACGCACTCGCGCCCAGTAGAAATGATCCCACACTGTAGTGGTGCGAGTTGTGCGTGGCTTTCAGTGCAATGTAAACAAAAGATATGTTAGACAAATTATTACAAATGATTAAAATGATCATGTATGTATGAACGCAGATAATAACAACAGTTCATTTAAATTCTTAGCTAATAAAATTAACATTTGAAATACTATTTATTTATTCTTATTTTTATTTATTTATTCATTGTTCTGTCCTTTATTTTCATAGTAAAATTATCACTTATGTTTAAATCAAAAACGTTTTCTTTTTTTAAGTCCAAAGAGAGAACTATTGTTTTGTTTTTATTAATAATTTGTGCTGTATTTGGTTACTGAGCAGCAATAAACAACACATTAAAATATAAGCAGACAACTAGTAGTGTTTTGAATTTAATAAATGCGTAATAATGGTGATAACCATTATTATTCTTCAGACTATAATTGTACAACCAAAATCTATAATTGTTGCATCCCTAATTGTTACACAGTTTAAAACATAACATATGAATGTGTCTGAATGCAGAAGAAGCCTACTTAAGCAATACACTGATTTTGTTCTGCTTCGAAATACAACATTTGAATGTTGGTAAAAAAAAAAAGCCACATTGTACAATGCAGTGATGTTATTTAGTTTCAAAATACAACATATTAATTTTAATGTAGAAAAAGCCAACATGGGTGTCTTGAGCAAAAATACAACATACAGTATAGGCTCTTATATTGCTGTTGGGTCATCACTTATATTGCAGGTCATATCTCTCCGGCCCCTCATTTGAGATGCTTTACATAAACTGGCCCCCATGACAAACTAATTAAATAGCCCTGGACTAGACTATAGACAGGAGAGCACATGACACAAAGAAACAACACAAGCCATGTGGTCACTAAAATGAGACTAGAACACACAGCCAATGAGAGAACTCTGTAACTGCATGTACACATGAAACACAGCACTAAAGCACGCGGCCACAATGTAAACACCAGGCCGCATGCTTTAACAACACATTCCTACACAAACAGAACGCAGGACACGAGTACATGATGAATACAATCACTTGCCATGCACTCACACATGCAATGTGCATGTTTCATCCCAGCGCTAACCGAAACTGAAACCAACTAGACTAAGACGCTGATATTGAAACAGCATGCTGCAGATAGAACAAGCACAAACACCAGGACAAAAGCGTGGCCAAGACGGCGCTCATACAAAAAACAAAGACAAGAACAGAATGAGAGTGCTCCACCCGAGAAAACTCAAGCTGAGCACAACATACAAGACAGGACAGGACTAGTGTCCACCAAAACAAGAATTGACACGACCGGAGTGGTAGAATCCTTACAAGTTAAGCCTTTAAATGTCACTTTAAGCTGAATACTAAATAAAAAATTGGGGAAAAAATATAAAAGAATTCAAATTTCAACTTCAACTGTATATTTTTATTACAAGATGCACAAATGAAACTATCAAATAAAAAATAAATCTTTGCAATCTTATCTAAAATAGAATTACTGTACAGTTTAAACATCACTGATTCATATTGTTATTTTTTTAAACTTTATATTGTATTTTGACACTTGTTATACAGCAGTCTTTCTACTGTAGAGTAATTCTATTTTTAGATAAAATTGCTAAGATTTATTTTCATTTGATACTGAGCCTTTAATTGTCATTTACAAAGCATAAACTGTCGTCACTGCATGCAAAACTGCATGTAGTTGTGTTAATAAATACTTTTTTTAACATGCAGAGAAACTATTACAATATGCCCGAATAAT
Source organism: Danio aesculapii (assembly GCF_903798145.1). NCBI lineage: Eukaryota > Metazoa > Chordata > Actinopteri > Cypriniformes > Danionidae > Danio > Danio aesculapii. The sequence goes on along the minus strand of NW_026613735.1, from coordinate 14,759 downwards.
AAGATCTATAAATATTTATTTGAATAGTTTATTAATAATTTACTTACTAATTTTAAATATTTTTTAAAAATGCAATAATGTAAATAATGCAATAACTTAGTAATGAAAAATTATTAATTAACAAATATGAAAATACAATTATTAAGCACACTGTATATGTGCTTAAAAGTCAAGAATACAGCGTTTGCAGATGTGTTCATAAACTACTTTCTAATGTGTATTAATGGAGATTTAATGCTGTACAAGTAATTAATTAACTTGCTAATCCGTAATAAATTATTCAAATTGTGGCGGTATTATAGTGTTATCGGGAGAGACTTTCAACCAGCACAACAAATTAAAAAATGTTTCTGAATATAATCACCTATTGCACCTTTAAATAAAACTTTATCATTTAATAGTTGCTGGCTATTTTGTCCTGTTCTGAAAATATTCAAATTTGTGATACTTGCATGAGCACTTTGAAGTCACCTAAATGTAAGCTGAAACAAGTGAATTATAATGAAAGAATAATATATATATTTCAGTTTGAACTACTATAGTTCAGAAGTTCTCACAGGTTAAATCTTTAAACATTGCTAAGGTTAACAGACGTCTTGATCAAAATTGCAAATGGTGCAAGTTTGATTTAAAAAAAAAAAAAGCAGATCAACAAACACCTCTTAGACTACTTTAAGGTAATTTTACATTTGCATCTGATGAATGTCTTGTAGTATGTGTCTGATTGAACTATATACAGAATAATGGAACATAAACTATTTTCATTTATATGAAAAATCAAACCTGAGTGCTGTCTGTTGTTGTATCATTGGATCCCAGTTGTATGATGTCCTCTTGCACACACGTCCAAATAGCAAGTGAAAGTTCTATGCTGGTCCTTATATCTTTTCCTTGGAATCACATGATCAATCAGAAAGTGAAACTATCCTTGCAGTTTCAAGTTACAGTTTAATCATTCTCTAAAGTCAATCTGTTTTCCTTGAAATCATGCATGAACTAAAAACTGAAATCAACCCTTCGGTTTCCTTGAAATCACATATTGAATCAAAGTAAAACTATTCCTGGGGTTTCCTTGAAATCACACGATGAACCAGCAGAACACAGTCTCTACAAACTATAGTTAATTTTTAAACAAGGGAATTATGAATTAAATTTAAGTAGCCTATAAAACAAACGCATGAGAAATAAGAGGAAAACGAGAGGACACATAAAAAGGAAATAAATATCCACGAATAGGCCTATATTAAACAAAGCGATAAGCTTCTGGGAGTTGAAGCATCAGTCTTTGGGCTACTAGATGTTTAATGGTATGTCAATACGGTTCCAGTTCTTGTTTGAATATGGTAAAAGGGGTTTACATTTATTTACATTTATAGATATAAAACTTTCCAGTCAATATTAGTGTAAAACCCAGGGGCGTTGCTAGAAATAAAGCTCTACTAGGGCACAGCTCCCCTCAAAAAAAATAAATAAATAACCAAAAAAATAAATAGGTTAAATTAAATATATGTGTGTGTGTGTGTGTGTATATATATATATATATATATATATATATATATATATATATATATATATATATATATATATATATATATATATATATATATATATATATATATATATATATGTATATATATATATATATAATAACAGTATTGTTATACAATTATGATTGTAAATAAATAACAGAAATGAATGTGTGTTGTCTTAGACCATGCATGCTTAGTCTAAATAAGATTGTATCACCACCAAATTATTTAAACTTTGTTTTGTTGACACAGTGCAAATATCACTGTGTGCCGACACCCCGCATAAGCCGGTTTCACAATGCATGAGCGGGGTGTAAGGAGCAATGAAGTGCGTCAGCGTCAAGCAGGAGCGGTGCGTGAGGCACATGCTGAGTTTGCTTTGTGATTAAACACATTGCTTTCACCAGCGTTGGTTCGGTTGCATAGAGAATGACGCCTTTATTTTGGGATTACCACTCTTAATAAATACACTTGCATATAAAGTAAATCGTATCTCAAAGCATTTACTGGGGCACAGGCGATTTTTACTGAGGCACGTGCCCCAGTAAATGAGGTCTAGAGACGCCCATGAAAAACAAGGTGTTTGATTAAATCTTAAACAATGATTACGATTATTTTGGATAATGAAAGCATTTTTTAAAAAGCACTTTCATCCAAAAAGATTGAACAAAAGGACATTCCTAAAATAAGTGAGCTACACTTAGTAGAAATTTCCCAGAAAGAGCAAGGTACATTAATGTCACTTTTAAAACTTGTGCATAAATGGCTTGACAGGAAATAAAATATTTTACAATCATATATTTTAATATTTAATTTAAAAATATGTTTAAATTTAAATTATTAAGAAACCTTTATGGGGTGTCAGGATCAATAAATATTTTATTTAAATTATTTTAGTTAATTAGTCTGTAAGACTTATTTGAGTTCATGTTTAGGTTATTCACAAAAAATATATAATTTAAATAGTTTATGGAGCTAAATACAGTAAATAGTCTGTATAAAAAGGCTGAATAAACCTGTGCAAACAATTTAGTCATTATAAACAAATTATTTAACAAAAAATAATACTGCAGTAAAATATGTGTAGTCTTTGATAAACGTGTACAAGATAGAGATAACATAAAAAAAAGTTAATTGTTTGTTTTGAAATTTGTGAGACAGAAGTTGTCCAATAATAAACCCGAAACACACGTGATTGTTGTCATGCGGTGAACTCGGCCAATCGTGTAATAACAGAGTCATCATCACAGCTCCTGCAGTCGCTCTTCTAACCCTGCACCGGCTGATTCAATCGTCTGATCTCGGAGTACTGTCGCAGTACTTTGATGCCACATGTGACAGTCACATGGCATCAGTCTTAAATCAGTGCATGCCGGTTAGAAAGTCGAACGCACCTAAACTATCCTTTGGTTTCCTTAAAATCATGTGATAAACCAGAAAGTGAAACGATCCCCTCAGATTTCTTGAAATCACATGATGAACTAGAAAGTGAAACTATTCCTGCTGTTTCCTTGAAATCACATGATGAAATAGAAAGTGAAACTTTACTTGCTGTTTAATTGTACAGAAAGTGAAACTATCTCTTCAGTTTAATTGTACAGAAAGTGAAACTCTATCTTCAGTTTAATTGTACTGAATGTGAAACTCTATCTTCAGTTTAATTGTACTGAATGTGAAACTATCTCTTCTGTTTAATTGTACTGAATGTGAAACTATCTCTTCTGTTTAATTGTACTGAATGTGAAACTATATCTTCTGTTTAATTGTACTGAAGGTGAAACTATCTCTTCTGTTTAATTGTACAGAAGGTGAAACTATCTCTTTACTTTAATTGTACAGAAGGTGAAACTATATCTTCAGTTTAATTGTACTGAACGTGAAACTATATCTTCAGTTTAATTGTACCGAATGTGAAACTATCTCTTCAGTTTAATTGTACCGAATGTGAAACTATCTCTTCTGTTTAATTGGACAGAAGGTGAAACTATCTCTTCAGTTTAATTGTACTGAATGTGAAACTATCTCTTTACTTTAATTGTACTGAAGGTGAAACTATCTCTTCAGTTTAATTGTACTGAATGTGAAACTATCTCTTTACTTTAATTGTACTGAAGGTGAAACTATCCCTTCAGTTTAATTGTACTGAATGTGAAACTATCTCTTCAGTTTAATTGTACAGAAGGTGAAACTATCTCTTCAATTTAATTGTACAGAAAGTGAAACTATCTCTTCTGTTTAATTGTACAGAAAGTAAAACTATATCTTCAGTTTAATTGTACTGAATGTGAAACTATCTCTTCAGTTTAATTGTACTGAATGTGAAACTATCTCTTCTGTTTAATTGTACTGAATGTGAAACTATCTCTTCTGTTTAATTGTACTGAATGTGAAACTATATCTTCAGTTTAATTGTACTGAATGTGAAACTATCTCTTCTGTTTAATTGTACTGAATGTGAAACTATCTCTTCTGTTTAATTGTACTGAATGTGAAACTATCTCTTCTGTTTAATTGTACTGAATGTGAAACTATCTCTTCTGTTTAATTGTACTGAATGTGAAACTATCTCTTCTGTTTAATTGTACTGAATGTGAAACTATCTCTTCTGTTTAATTGTACAGAAAGTGAAACTATCTCTTCAGTTTAATTGTACTGAATGTGAAACTATCTCTTCAGTTTAATTGTACAGAAAGTGAAACTATCTCTTCAGTTTAATTGTACTGAATGTGAAACTATCTCTTCTGTTTAATTGTACTGAATGTGAAACTATCTCTTCAGTTTAATTGTACTGAATGTGAAACTATCTCTTCTGTTTAATTGTACTGAATGTGAAACTATCCCTTCAGTTTAATTGTACTGAATGTGAAACTATCTCTTCAGTTTAATTGTACTGAATGTGAAACTATCTCTTCTGTTTAATTGTACTGAATGTGAAACTATCTCTTCAGTTTAATTGTACTGAATGTGAAACTATCTCTTCAGTTTAATTGTACTGAATGTGAAACTATCTCTTCTGTTTAATTGTACTGAATGTGAAACTATCTCTTCAGTTTAATTGTACTGAATGTGAAACTATCTCTTCTGTTTAATTGTACTGAATGTGAAACTATCTCTTCTGTTTAATTGTACTGAATGTGAAACTATCTCTTCTGTTTAATTGTACTGAATGTGAAACTATCTCTTCAGTTTAATTGTACTGAATGTGAAACTATATCTTCAGTTTAATTGTACTGAATGTGAAACTATCTCTTCTGTTTAATTGTACTGAAGGTGAAACTATCTCTTCTGTTTAATTGTACAGAAGGTGAAACTATCTCTTTAGTTTAATTGTACAGAAGGTGAAACTATCTCTTCAGTTTAATTGTACTGAACGTGAAACTATCTCTTCTGTTTAATTGTACTGAATGTGAAACTATCTCTTCAGTTTAATTGTACAGAAGGTGAAACTATCTCTTCAGTTTAATTGTACTGAACGTGAAACTATCTCTTCTGTTTAATTGTACTGAATGTGAAACTATCTCTTCTGTTTAATTGTACTGAAGGTGAAACTATCTCTTCTGTTTAATTGTACAGAAGGTGAAACTATCTCTTTAGTTTAATTGTACAGAAGGTGAAACTATATCTTCAGTTTAATTGTACTGAACGTGAAACTATCTCTTCTGTTTAATTGTACTGAATGTGAAACTATCTCTTCTGTTTAATTGTACTGAATGTGAAACTATCTCTTCTGTTTAATTGTACTGAAGGTGAAACTATCTCTTCTGTTTAATTGTACTGAATGTGAAACTATCTCTTCTGTTTAATTGTACTGAATGTGAAACTATCTCTTCTGTTTAATTGTACTGAATGTGAAACTATCTCTTCTGTTTAATTGTACTGAATGTGAAACTATCTCTTCTGTTTAATTGTACTGAATGTGAAACTATCTCTTCTGTTTAATTGTACTGAAGGTGAAACTATCTCTTTACTTTAATTGTACTGAATGTGAAACTATCTCTTCTGTTTAATTGTACTGAATGTGAAACTATCTGTTCTGTTTAATTGTACTGAATGTGAAACTATCTCTTCTGTTTAATTGTACTGAATGTGAAACTATCTCTTCTGTTTAATTGTACTGAAGGTGAAACTATCTCTTCTGTTTAATTGTACCGAAGGTGAAACTGTCTCTTCAGTTTAATTGTACAGAAGGTGAAACTATATCTTCAGTTTAATTGTACTGAACGTGAAACTATCTCTTCTGTTTAATTGTACAGAAGGTGAAACTATCTCTTTACTTTAATTGTACAGAAGGTGAAACTATCTCTTTACTTTAATTGTACAGAAGGTGAAACTATCTCTTCAGTTTAATTGTACTGAAGGTGAAACTGTCTCTTCAGTTTAATTGTACAGAAGGTGAAACTATATCTTCAGTTTAATTGTACTGAACGTGAAACTATCTCTTCTGTTTAATTGTACAGAAGGTGAAACTATCTCTTTACTTTAATTGTACAGAAGGTGAAACTATCTCTTTACTTTAATTGTACAGAAGGTGAAACTATATCTTCAGTTTAATTGTACTGAACGTGAAACTATATCTTCAGTTTAATTGTACCGAATGTGAAACTATCTCTTCAGTTTAATTGTACCGAATGTGAAACTATCTCTTCTGTTTAATTGGACAGAAGGTGAAACGCTACGGTTACTAAAGTAACCCTTCGTTCCCCGAGGGGGGGAACGGAAATGCTATGTGGAAACTTCCACTATGGGGATTTCGTCAGAATCCAATCATCTGAAAGAGTATAAAAACGGGCCAATGAAATGCCAATGAGTTGGCAGCGTCAGCGTGCACAGCTGGCGTCAATGACAATCAGTCATGCTATAAAGACGCAGCCAGTGCCATGCTCGACATCCTTTTCTAGCTGAAGAGACTTTCACGCTCAACAGCGAAGGGACAATCGTTGTGGCGAAGGAACATAGCATTTCCGTTCCCCCCCTCGGGGAACGAAGGGTTACTTTAGTAACCGTAGCGTTCCCCTTCGGATGGGGAACTCCAATGCTATGTGGAAACTTCCACTATGGGGAAATCTATGGAAAACGCCACAACGAAAGAACCTTACTGCGCCCCTGGCGAAGGGTGTGCCACGCAGTAGAGCGAGCGCACCTACAACGCCCCGAGACACAGTCTTCCAACGTGTCCCCTGGCCCTCACTTACCTGTTCAGAAACGGTTATATTTTTCGGGGAGTCGCAATAACCCAGTAAAAAGGTTTTGATACGACAGTACGTTGGGAAAGCGTTCAGTCCCGATAGGGAGGACGCTGCGGAGCTCACCTGCTACCCAGAGGGGAGACCTGGTGACAATCTATGGACCAGCCCAGAGATGGGGGGGTCCTAGCATAAGGATGGTTAGCGGGGAGGGAAGACACGAGCCTGCCCTAGAAGGGGGGACTATACCGTGGCTGAGTGAACGTATGGGATCGCCAGCGGGGATCACACATAGCAGGCACCTATACCCAGAACGCGGGCTGACCAGCGGGCATGCCGACAACGTAACGGGCCAACATCTGACTCCTCCGCTGAGTCAGGTGCTGGGGGCCTCGGAGGAACTCTGCAGGGTTCGCCAAAGAAATGGGGAACTAAACTGACAAAGCTGAAAAAGCGCACGTATCTCCGGGTTAGGGAGAGTGGCGCAGCAAGCGTGTTTCGACACCTCAACCGAATCGTTTCCTCAATCACCAAGGGTTGCCTAATACCCTTGAGGAAACCGGCTCCACTCGCAGATTGTAACCTTGCAAATGTATTGGGTGTCACCCAACCCGTAGCTCTACAAATGTCTGTCAGAGAGGCGCCGCGTGCTAACGCCCAGGAGGATGCGATGCTCCGTAGTGGAGTGCGCTCTCACCCCCGGGGGACACGGCTCACCCTGGCCCAAAGGCGAGGGAGATGGCATCCACTATCCAGTGGGCCAACCTCTGTTTAGATACGGCACTTCCCATCTGCCGACCACTGTAATGGACAAAGAGCTGGTCAGAGGATCTAAGGCTCTGAGTGTGGTCCACATATATTCGCAAAGCGCGAACAGGACACAACAATGAAAGGGCTGGGTCTGCCTCCTCCGCGGGCAGCGCTTGCAGGCTCACTACCTGATTGTTAAACGGCGTGGTAGTAACCTTGGGCACATAGCCGGGTCTCAGGACAACGTGAGAGTAGGCCGGCCCGAATTCTAGGCACGAGTCACTGACCGAAAATGCCTCCAGGTACCTAACCCTCTTAACCGATGCCAACACGACCAGCAGAGCTGTCTTCAAGGACAGAAATCTCAAGGATACTGAGTCGAGTGGTTCGAAGGGATCCCCACGTAGGCTCGTAGCACTACCGCGAGATCTCAAGAGGGTATGAGAGGGGGGCGGGGTGGAAACATCCGCCTAGCACCTCTGAGGAGCTGGATGATGAGGTTATGCCTCCCCACGGTGCCGCCATCCACGCATCATGATGAGCGGAGATGGTGGCCACGTAAACCCTCAGTGTGGAGCGCGACAGCCTTCGCTCCACCTGTCCTGAAGGAAAGAAAGCACAACACTGATCTGGCAAGATCGGGGGTCTTCTCGGCGAGAAGCGCACCACTCAGTGAATAGACTCCACTCCAGGGCGTAGGCATGCCTCGTAGAGGGTGCACTAGCCTGAGTGATGGTATCAACCACCGCCACCGGTAGGTTACCCAAGTCTTCCTCGTCGCGTCTTATGGACCCCACGTGGAGGTTCCACAGAACTAAGCGAGGGTGCCAGATGGTGCCCTGTCCCTGAGAGAGTAGGTCCTCTCTCAAAGGGACTCGCCAGGGGGGGCGTCGCGAGGAGGGAGAGTTCTGATATCCAGGTCCGGTTGGGCCAGGGGCGCAACTAGCAAGACCTGCCCCTCGTCCTCCCTGACCTTGCACAGAAACTGCGCGAGTAGGCTCACTGGGGGGAGTGCATACTTACGCATGACTCGGGGTGGAGTCGCCATTCTCCCGGGGAAGGAGCTGCCGTGAGAGCCTGTTGGCCGCACGGTTAAGCCCATCCGGGGTGTGAATAGCAAGCAGCGACTTCAGCCGCATATGACTCCAGAGCAGACGGCGAGCGAGCTGAGACATGCAGCGGGAGCGTATACCCCCCATCCGGATGGAATACGCTACCGCGGCCATGCTGTCCGTCCTGACCAGCACGTGTTGCCCCCTCAGCACCGGTAAAAAGCGGCGCAGAGCGAGAAACACTGCCAACAGCTCTAGGCAGTTGATATGCCAATGCAGCTGGGTTCCCCTCCACAGGTCCGCAGCAGCATGCCCGCTACACACGGCCCCCCCACCCCATACTGGAGGCATCTGCCGAAACGACAGCCTGCCTGGACGCCTGACCTAGGGGCACACTGGCCTGTAGGAAGGAGGGGTCCTTTCCAGGGGGTGCGGGTGCGGTGACACAGCGCAGTGACAGTCACTCGGTGTGGGCCCGCGTGCCATGCGCGTCTGGGGACCCGATCGTGAAGCCAATGCTGTAGTGGTCTCATATGGAGCAATCCGAGCGGCGTGGCCGCGGCTACGGATGCCATATGCCCCAGGAGCCTCTGAAATCATTTCAGGGGGACCACTTTTTTTCCTGTCGAACTCTCTCAGACAGTTCAGCATTACCTCGGCGCGCTCTCGTGAGAGGCGCGCCTCCATAGTGATCGAGTCCAGCTCCAACCCGAGAAAGGAGATGCTCTGCACGGGGGCGAGCTTGCTCTTTTCTCGGTTGACCTGAAACCCCAACGGGCGGAGGTGCCGGAGCACCTTGTCTCTGTGCATAATCAATTGCTCCCGAGAGTGGGCTAAAAATCAGCCAGTCATCGAAATAATTGAGCGTGCGGATGCCAGCGAGCCAAAGGGGCGCGAGGGCACCCCCCGCGAGCTTGGTGAAAACTCGCGGAGACAGAGAGAGCCCGAAGGGGAGGACCTTGTATTGCCACGCTCGACCTTCAAACGCAAACCGCAGAAACTGCCGGTGGCGTGGAAGTGTGGAGATATGAAAATACGCGTCCTTCAGATCTATTGCTGCAAACCAATCCTGAGGACGAACGCATCGCGTGATGCGCATCTGCGTAAGCATTCCGAAGCGCAGCCTGTGAAGGCAGCGGTTCAAAATGTGCAGATATAGGATTAGCCATAGCCCACCGCTTTTTTTTTTTTTTTTTTTTTTTTGGGGCACGATGAAGTGCGGGCTGTAAAACCCGCGCTCCATCTCGGCTGGAGGGCCGGCTCGATTGCATCCTTCGCCAGGAGGACAGCAATCTCCTCTCGCAAGACAGGGGCGGACGCAGGACTGACCCTGGTCGCCCGTGAACCTGGGAGGCCGTTTAGCGAACTGAATCGCATAGCCGAGTCTGGTCGTATGGATGAGCCATTGCGATGGGCTGGCCCGCGCTAACCAGGCAGGCAGAGCCCCCGCAAATGGTCCCACCCGCACGATCGCTGACGTGCCAGCGGCGGGGCAGCGTGGAGTGAGTGGGCTCATCCGGGGAGCGCTGGGGTCCCACAGGAGAGCAGGAGAGGAGATGTTCTCGTCTCGCACTCAAACTCCAGGAGAGGGGCTGGGAGTGGAGAGAAAGGAGACCGTTCTCTCGTGCTCCATGAGCCATTAGCGAAATGCACTGATCCTGCGAGCTGGAAGGCATAGCGTCCCAGACTGGCAGTGTTCGGGCTGTCACATCCGGAGGAGGGGAAAAGTGCTCTTTCACTGAGGATTTTGATGGCGTTTTTTTTTTTTTTTTTTACGCCTTTAAATAACGTGCCCCGCCCTCCAGCGGGGAAAGAGCAAATTCCCTCCTCCCCAGATGGCCCGCCTCAGGGACGCTTCGCGGTCCGTTTTACCGAACTTAGCGGCGCCCTGGGCGGGGGACGCTGGTTGCCGGCGCGATGCTCGGCGCAGCCGCGTGGCCGGAGGCGCAGGCGGGGGCGGCGAAGCAAAGCTGCGGGCGGGCGTCCTCGGCGAAAAAGCAGTGGATGTGGATGGCTCGGCGGGGGGGGAGCGGTCATACAATCCCGCCGATAGAGACCTCGCCCATCGCCTCCGACTGCTCTATCACCGGCGTGAATTCCTGGGCGAATTCACCGCTAGTGTCGCCGAACAGGCCAGCCTGGGATATGGGTGAGTTAAGAAAGCGAACTTTGTCAACGTCACGCACATCACCAGGTTTAGCCTGAGGTGGCATTCCTGGATCACGGATGTGATCATCGTCCTTCCCAGGGCACACACAGCCGACTTTTTTTTTTTTTTTTTTTTTTTTTTTTTTAAGAGCATAGTCGGTTGCGGTGCGGAGCGCATGCTCAGTCCTGGGTCAGAACCATCCTCGCGCAGCCGGGCCAGCGCCTGCGCTTGGTAGCGCTGGTAGGTGGCCATAGCGTGCATGGTGAGGGGGAAGGCGCACGCAGCACACTGCGTGAGCCTACTGTGCCCATCCAGGAAGAAGGGGATGGGGAGGCTTAGAAGGTCTCGCCTTCATCCTCCACATCACACCCCTCTAATCGGTCCGGCCGCGGAGCTGGGGGATAAACCATCTCCAGAGCCACGGCCGAAGCAGCCTGGGGAAGCACAGCCGCAAAGTCTGCTTCTGGATACGACGCCGCGCTCAAAGTCCCGGAGGGAGCGAGCGGGTTCGAATCCTCGTCAGACCTTGACAGCCCAACCTCCAAGGATGGTGAGGATGGAAGCGCACGCAGATCGGGCAGAAAAAAGTGCCCTCAGGACAGCGTGAGCTTACTGTGCACTTCCGGGAAGAAGGGGACGGGAGGCTTTGAAGGTCTTGCCTCCTTATATCCTCCACATACACCCATCTAGTCGGTCCGGCCGCGGGGCTGGGGGATAAACCATCACCAGACCCACGGCCGAAGCAGCCCGAGAAAGCACGGCCATCACGTCTGCTTTTTAGATGCTAACGCCGCGCTCTCCTCCCCGGAGGGAGGGAGCGAGCGGGCTCGCATCCTCATCAGACAATGACAGCCCATCCTCCGATGCAGCGATGGACATCTGACCCCCGGTGTCATCAGGTGAGAGAGCGACCATCCAAGGACGGAGCGCTTCTCTTCACCTGAAGCTTGGATGGAGCGCGTGGAGGAGCGAGAGGTCCACGGCCCTGGGGCGGCGGATTTACTCTTACTGAAACCCTCAGATCTGCCCGAGTGCCAACCGCAGTGCGGGGGACAACTGGGGTGGGTGGCTCTTTTGCAAGAGCGAGCCGCGATCTTAACTGCGCAACAGACATGACATCAGTGATGGCATGCACTGCCCGCGAGCACCGCATTAACATGCTGGACCCCCAGACATGAAACGCTGTGCTCGTGCCCATCATCCGGGGATAGGAAACCACCGCATCCAGAAACGCACGGTCGGAGTGACGTCTTGAAAAAGACGCGCTGCACGACCGTGTTGCTCTTTTAGGAAAGCTTTTTTCCTATATACAAACCGCTCTTGGAGGACCGGACCCAAAGGACGCCAGGCAAGGGAGAAATACCCAGCTCGACCATCTGCCACTGCGTATACGCGCTCTGGACCGGGAGAAGCTGCTTCTCGATCTCTCTCTGTAGACACAGGTTGGAGATACCCTCAAAGACTCTCTCAGAAGCTTCGTGAAAGGCTCTGAAAGCGAAAGGATGTCGAGCATGGCACTGGCTGCGTCTTTATAGCATGACTGATTGTCATTGACGCCAGCTGTGCACGCTGACGCTGCCAACTCATTGGCATTTCATTGGCCCGTTTTTATACTCTTTCAGATGATTGGATTCTGACGAAATCCCCATAGTGGAAGTTTCCACATAGCATTGGAGTTCCCCATCCGAAGGGGAACTATCTCTTCAGTTTAATTGTACTGAATGTGAAACTATCTCTTTACTTTAATTGTACTGAAGGTGAAACTATCTCTTCAGTTTAATTGTACTGAATGTGAAACTATCTCTTTACTTTAATTGTACTGAAGGTGAAACTATCCCTTCAGTTTAATTGTACTGAATGTGAAACTATCTCTTCAGTTTAATTGTACAGAAGGTGAAACTATCTCTTCAATTTAATTGTACAGAAAGTGAAACTATATTTTCAGTTTAATTGTACTGAATGTGAAACTATCTCTTCAGTTTAATTGTACAGAAAGTAAAACTATATCTTCAGTTTAATTGTACAGAAAGTGAAACTATATCTTCAGTTTAATTGTACTGAATGGGAAACTATCTCTTCAGTTTAATTGTACTGAATGTGAAACTATCTCTTCAGTTTAATTGTACAGAAAGTGAAACTATCTCTTCAGTTTAATTGTACTGAATGTGAAACTATCTCTTCTGTTTAATTGTACTGAATGTGAAACTATCTCTTCAGTTTAATTGTACTGAATGTGAAACTATATCTTCAGTTTAATTGTACTGAATGTGAAACTATCTCTTCAGTTTAATTGTACTGAATGTGAAACTATCTCTTCAGTTTAATTGTACAGAAGGTGAAACTATATCTTCTGTTTAATTGTACTTAAGGTGAAACTATCTCTTCAGTTTAATTGTACTGAAGGTGAAACTATCTCTTCTGTTTAATTGTACTGAATGTGAAACTATCTCTTCAGTTTAATTGTACAGAAGGTGAAACTATCTCTTCAGTTTAATTGTACAGAAGGTGAAACTATATCTTCAGTTTAATTGTACTGAACGTGAAACTATCTCTTCTGTTTAATTGTACAGAAGGTGAAACTATCTCTTCTGTTTAATTGTACTGAATGTGAAACTATCTCTTCTGTTTAATTGTACTGAATGTGAAACTATCTCTTCAGTTTAATTGTACTGAATGTGAAACTATCTCTTCTGTTTAATTGTACTGATGGTGAAACTATCTCTTCTGTTTAATTGTACTGAATGTGAAACTATATCTTCAGTTTAATTGTACTGAATGTGAAACTATCTCTTCTGTTTAATTGTACTGAAGGTGAAACTATCTCTTTACTTTAATTGTACAGAAGGTGAAATTATCTCTTCTGTTTAATTGTACCGAATGTGAAACTATCTCTTCAGTTTAATTGTACAGAAAGTAAAACTATCTCTTCAGTTTAATTGTACTGAATATGAAATTATCTCTTCTGTTTAATTGTACAGAAGGTGAAACTATATCTTCAGTTTAATTGTACAGAAGGTGAAACTATATCTTCAGTTTAATTGTACCGAATGTGAAACTATCTCTTCTGTTTAATTGTACAGAAGGTGAAACTATCTCTTCAGTTTAATTGTACTGAATGTGAAACTATCTCTTTACTTTAATTGTACTGAAGGTGAAACTATCTCTTCAGTTTAATTGTACTGAATGTGAAACTATCTCTTTTCTTTAATTGTACTGAAGGTGAAACTATCCCTTCAGTTTAATTGTACTGAATGTGAAACTATCTCTTCAGTTTAATTGTACAGAAGAAGAAACTATCTCTTCAGTTTAATTGTACAGAAAGTGAAACTATCTCTTCTGTTTAATTGTACTGAAGGTGAAACTATCTCTTCTGTTTAATTGTACAGAAAGTGAAACCATCTCTTCAGTTTAATTGTACAGAAGGTGAAACTATCTCTTCTGTTTAATTGTACTGAATGTGAAACTATCTCTTCAGTTTAATTGTACTGAATGTGAAACTATCTCTTCTGTTTAATTGTACTGAATGTGAAACTATCTCTTCAGTTTATTGTACTGAAGGTGAAACTATCTCTTCAGTTTAATTGTACAGAAGGTGAAACTATCTCTTCTGTTTAATTGTACAGAAGATGAAACTATCTCTTCAGTTTAATTGTACCGAATGTGAAACTATCTCTTTACTTTAATTGTACTGAAGGTGAAGCTATCTCTTCAGTTTAATTGTACTGAATGTGAAACTATCTCTTCAGTTTAATTGTACTGAATGTGAAACTATCTCTTTACTTTAATTGTACTGAAGGTGAAACTATCTCTTCAGTTTAATTGTACTGAATGTGAAACTATCTCTTCAGTTTAATTGTACAGAAGGTGAAACTATCTCTTCAATTTAATTGTACAGAAAGTGAAACTATCTCTTCAGTTTAATTGTACAGAAAGTGAAACTATATCTTCAGTTTAATTGTACTGAATGTGAAACTATCTCTTCAGTTTAATTGTACAGAAAGTAAAACTATCTCTTCAGTTTAATTGTACTGAATGTGAAACTATATCTTCAGTTCAATTGTACTGAATGTGAAACTATCTCTTCAGTTTAATTGTA